>NW_024351073.1:2664971-2786610 GCF_902729225.1 Pteropus medius
AAAAACAGGTATTTACATGTCTGATTTAAACAAAAAGAGCTGAAAAGCGAAGCAGACTGTCTTATAAGTAGAAGGTACTCAGTAAGTAGTTGTTGAGTCAGATAATGAGACTTTACTAGGGAAGTGAGCTGCGCCAATAGCTTCATATAATGCCTGGGGTTTTCTGAAAAGCCTGGTGTTGAGGCTACAAGTCTCTCTGGGAATTGGGAGCTCTAGCTGGGCCTAAACATTTTTATGGTATAGACTACCCACTCAGCCTAGCTGTGTCATGTTCAGGTATTAGTAAGAGAGACAGAGGGAGGGTCATACATACTACAAATGAGAAATCCTAATTTCCACCTTTCAGCTCCAGATTATGGAAGAAACCAACAATCAAACTATGATTTTTAAGAAGCTTTTATAAAAGTAGCACTTTTTTCATGTGCCCTCGATCTGAAAGAAAGAAATCCAAACCGAAAGAATATCAGACAGAAAACTGAGCTACTATCAGAACAAACTCTCCTTTTTATTTTCAAATATCTTTTCACAGAGTTTTAAGGAAAATTGAAAAGTTCTATGGATAGTTCTTGGAAATGTCATTTTCATGAACTCATGGTCAGGAATTGTACGGGTAATTACTAACAGCACGCACCTGTCCTCTCTGTTACGAAGGGAGTATGGTGAAGAATAAATACAAAAATAGGAAAATGTAAAGCTTTGTAAAATATGGACGAAAGCAACACAAACTTTATAAACCAATAGAAACTCTCTCAGGTCTAAGAATCTACCTTCAAACTGGTTCAGAGTAATAACCAAAGTATCCATAAACATTTTAGAAGTGTTGAATTCTTACTGACTCTCACTGGGGGGTAGCTAAGTGACAAATGCTATTTTTTAATCCATAAACAGCATTTCAGCAATTAGCAATACTATCTTGGAACTAAACGCTTCTCAATGAACAAACTTAGTTGAGAGACAACCGAGCTCATTCCAGTCTGGTGGCCGGCACTGATCTGGTCCAGTCCCTCTCTCCCCAGTAACCGTGCAGAAGGAACTCTTGACCATGAAGTGCTGCAGGATGAAGCCCACTCACAAGTGCCCTAGTGACCTGGAAGTCAGGGTTAAAGGGCGGCTTAGTAAGATGAGGCATCGAGATTAGGAAGGTCAAGAATAAGGTAACCACTGCTATTCACCAATTCTATGTAATTGCCAAAAAATTGTGCACCTTTACCTCCAAAGCACCCACTACCTCATTTTTTCTCTACATGATTTTTTTCTTTACTGTTCTTTCAACTTCTTACCTTCGCTCTGGTAAGTTCTGAAGGACAGCAACGCCAAGAGGAATGTTGCCTGAGAGACTGCAGAGAGAGCCATAGGTTCTGCTTTCCTGAGAAAAGGCAAATCACAAAGATGGGAAATTTTATTTAATTTTAGCTCTGAGCAGGTTTTTTGGAGCCAGCTTTGCTAGATCATGTCATTAAAGGCTCCCATTCTTCTCACCTCCCTATATCCAGGCCTCTTGTCATGTGACTTTGAAGTCCCACCCCCTTCCCAATAAGAAGAGTATATTTCTCTATTCTATGTGATTTGCTCTGGCCATAAATGAGGCAGAAGTGATGGTGTGCCGACTAGGAGCCCAGGCCTCAAGAGACTTTGTATATTTCTGCTTGCTCTTTTGTGTTTCCACCTTTGGCATGAAAAGGGAATCTCTGGGCTGCCCCAATAGACTGAGGAGGAGAATGAGCAACACCGAAGGCAGAGCTGAGTCACCTCAGCTGCTCCAGCTGGGTCCAGTCTAGCTCAGCCAGCTACCTGCCACACTCCAGAGAAGAGCTGCTGACCCCAGATGTGAGCAAAGAATGCTTACTGCTCCGTACCCCTGAGGCTGCGTGGCCGGAGATAACTGATCCACCAATTTCTTCAAACCAACTGAAGGTTGGTAAAGAAAGGCAAAGCAGAGAAACAAAAGTTAAATATAAAAAACGGACTCTGATTAGAAAGAGAACAAATGCCAGTCTCAAAAGAGCTAAATTTAAATTAAATACTTATCAGGGAGTCATCTTCACTCTTCCCTGTCTCTCTCATTAAAATTACACTTAGGAAAGTGAGCATGCTCTACCTACAGAAAGTGTTTCATTGTGCAAAATAATTTCCGGTTTTCCTTGCCTTAGGAGAGGGTTGTAAATTATCGGCCAAAGAATTTCACTGATCCATCAGGCCCTTTGTCTACAAGAAAATCTGAGGGCAAAAACAATGATCCTGGATGACCTCAAGAAGGTTAATAAGTTCTTAATTTAATAATAAACATGTTAGGGGAAGCATTAAATTTTACTTTTCTACTTCAAATTCTGACTCATCAGGAAGAGAAGCAATGAAACAATTCAAAGTCAAAATTGGCCTTTGTCTAGCCACCTGGCTCATCAAAAGTTAGGAATTCAGTGAACCAGTTCAGCAATTCTCACTACCCACACTCTCTATTTTTAAAATATTTATAGGTAAATGGGAACAACAGGAAGACAGTAAACCAAACCATTACATTACGCTCTAGAGTGGTCTAGCCTGTCTATAGATGAGCCCAATTGCAAACAAAGTGAAAGTCTTTAAACAACAACTTTTGTTCATGTTCTCTTAAGCACTGCTTTTTGCTACTTGTATTTTTGGCAAACAGATCATTTACACTTCTCTAAAATCTTTACTTACAACTTCAAATAGGTTCCTATTACTGGGAAGAGGGTAGGACTCCAAAGTCACGACTTGGTGGGGCGGGATGGGGCAGGGGAGAGGAACAGAGTTAAGAGAAAATAGTTTCTGCTCAGAACCAAAGTGGAGACAAAGAAAAACTGTCAAAGTAAAGCATCTGACACCTCACTGTGCAGTTTAAATATCCTTCTGGTCCTAGTCTACATACAGTATCTCAGTCTCCTTACATTTGTGTCACCCGAGGGATGCAAAATGCCACCATCGTAAGGAAATCTCATCTAGTAAATTTAAAAGCAGACAATTCAGGGAGTGATAGGCATGTAGCCTTGTATTCTTTTTATAAATGGACTATTTGAAATGTTTCTAAAACTTTGGAGTCATAGCAAATCAAATATTTTACATGTCGTAAAAATTAAACACGTCATCTGAGCACAGAAACTAAAAGTTTTAAGTTTTCAGTCACCTACCAGTTAAGGGCAACCAGAAATGGAAGAAAAGTTATCATCTAACACAATTTAAATATATAAGTATTTATAAAAGACACACTCCTATGGTCTGGATAACACAGGAAAGACTTTGCAAATCACCAGGACAGTCCTGTCTGGAAGTCCTGCCTCCCTTATTGTGCCACATACATCAGGTTGTGAATCTGAGATTAGTTTTAGCAGCTGTTCAGATTACATCAGTCTGACATGCAGTTTAACACATGCTGGGCAGGTGACAACCATGACATGGTGGTCACTGCCTGCATACCAGCAAGGTGGTTATTATTTCCTATGGTGTAACTGGACAGCTGCCACCTTCCGCAAGTGAATAAGACCACTTGCAGAAGGACGGTGAGTCCTAGCTATTGTCTGAAAACCTGGTAAAATCGATAAAGTTCATGAAAACTTGCAGAACAAGAGTCAGCAGCTGGAACATCCCAGAGACATAAATGGAATTCCCTTGGGGAAATTCTGCATGAACAATTTTTCTGACAGCACAGAGGCTCATGCTGTGGGAAAAACACAAACACCAAGGGCTCAGAGCTGGCAGTCGCAAGTCCCAGGAGGGGACACTGCACGATCCATGCAGTGTCCCCTCCACAGCTCATACATAAATCCTTTTTGAGTTATCCTATTCCAAGTTTGCCGGTCATGGTCAATGTGGCACCATCTATTGAAATGGGCCCCTGACTAACACGGTGAAAATCTGGGGGTGAGGGAAAGAACTGTGCAAAGATCCTGAGGAGAGTGCTTGGCTTAGGGGCCGGGTGTTGGGGGTGAGCAAGGAGGTGAGGGACAGGAGATGAGATTGGAGGGCTCCCAGAGAGGAAGAGCAGATGGGGAAAACATTTTCGAAACTTCGGCTTCTACTCTGAGCCAGGTGGAAGCCACCGGAGAACTTTAAAGCAGAGAAATAACATGATGTGACTTATATGGAACAGGAAGGACCCTGGAATGAGAAGAGACTAAAGCGGGTGGTGGCAGGGAGAGTAGTTAGGAAGTCACAGCAATAGCCCAGGGTGATGGCAGTAGTGGCGTAATTCCAAAGGGATTTTAAAGCTAGAGCTGGCAGGGGTAGTAACAAAGTGAGACATCATAAATGACTCCAAGAATTTTGGCTGAGCCCCTGGAAGAATGGAATTACTGTTAATGGAGAAGCGGATTTAGTAGGCTGTGTCAAGAGTTCTTTTTGCGACATGTTAAATTTGAGATGCTTATTTTGATATCCAAGTGGAGATATCAAAGAGCTAGCTGGATACACAATACGGAGTTCATGAGAGAGGTCCTGGCTGGGGGTATAAATTCAGGTGTCCTCAGTGCATATAGCAGTTAAAGCCATAGGACTGGACAATCGCCAAGACAAGAGAACAGACAGAAGAGAGAGAGGACCCTACATGGAGTGCTGAAGTGCCGCGCGCCCTATTTTCTGCCCTCTCATACAGATCAAAACGAAAATCCAGGATTAGGCCAGGTTCTCCTGCATCCCCTCAAGGACAAGGGCTGTGTTGTGGGTGGGCTGGTGAGCTCCTTCAGCATCAGCCGGTGCCTTTTCCCCATAGGTGGATGCTCGGGGTGCACCCAGTGGAGGTTGGGTTTTCTTCCACAGCTCTGCTTCTGATACCAAAAAGGCCACCCAGCCCTCTCATTCATTCAACAGGTGTTCTGTCTCCACAACTAACAGTGAGGAGCATGGCCACTTCCAATTTCCAGTAAGAAAAGGAAATCAGAAAAGCATGAAGTAGCAGAATTCAGAAAGGAAAAATATTTTCTTGCCTCATCTGCACTCCTTGGTCTTTGCCCCAAATTTGTTCTTTATTTCTATTTTTCAGATATCCATCATTCTCAGCTAGACTGTAAGTGGCTTGGGAACAGGTCTGGGTCTTATTCTCTGCTATCTATCACAGTCCCAGAACATAATTGCTTTCAGAAAATATCTGGTAAATGAATAAAAACGTGTACCAATTTTCTCACATTCTCTCTTTGCTTTCCATTTTATTTTAACTAAAACAGATTCCTTTTCAGGCCCTTCTACTTTTCCTGTGGCCGAATATTGCCTAATTTGCAGTCTTTGTTGACTGTCTTTCTCTGTGGAGAAAAGGGGAGGAAAGAAAAGAAAACCCACCCATTCGTTTTGTAGGATTTCTCATTCAAACCTAGTCTGTTTTCAAAATGAAGATGCGTTTGACCACCCATCCGTGTAAATACACATGCGTAATGAAACGCGGCTCTTGTAAAGGAATCAGTGTGCACTTCTCCAGCGGCACTTCCAGTTTACTCACTACGGAACTTTTATTCCTGGGAAGTTTCACCACCAAAAATAATCCCCATTAGAAACAGCACGATCTGTCATTTGCTTCCCAAGAATGTGGGTGTGTTGCTAAACTCTTCAAACTGGCTGGATACCTGATGATGTCATTATGCAAAAACTATCAGAAAGAAATAAGCTGTTCATCCAGGACACGTGCTGGGGTGTGCACCTTGTGAAAGAAACCATAGTGAATATTTGCATAATCTATCTGAGCATGATATGAAACCCAGAAGCAATAAAGACAAGGATTGCTATACTGATTAAATATTTTAAGAATCTTAGTGCTATAATTGGACCAACAACAAACAGAACAATGGTTTCAATACTTAAGGCAAAGGGTTACCATCCTTAATATATAAAGAGCCCTTAGAAATTAATCAGAAAAAGACAAACAATCCTGTAGAAAAATTGGCAAACAACAAGATATGCAGTAAATTAAAAAGAAGGAAATACCAATAACCAAAAGAGAAAAAAGAAAAAAGAAAAACTGGACACTACCACTAATAATTAAATAAATGCAAATTAAAAAGAGTAATTGTGTATGTCTCTCTGTGTGTCTGCATGTGTCTTATTAGCAAAGCTTTAAAAAGTCTTAAAACCTAGCCTTGGTAAGAGTTTGAAGAAGGAGGGATTGTTACTCACTGATGGACAAAAAGTACAACTTTATCATGGTCAATGTAGCACCATCTATTAAAATTTTAGTATGCAGTACCTCTGATTCAGAAATAGTATTTCTGGAATTCTGTCCAATAGTGTGTGTGTGTGTGTATGTGTGGAATGCATGTAAGGTGTGTGTGTGTGTGTGTATTTCTTTTAAAGAATATTAATTGTAGTATTTATATTAAGGGAAAACAAAAACAATCTACATATCTGTCAAAAGAAACTAGAAAATTTAATTATAGTGCATGATGATGGTACTTGTACAATTCATTTTATATACTCCTCTATTGTTTGAATGAGAGTGTATTCAGTTATTATTTGTATTATTTTAAAAACATTAAAAAACAGATGACTTGGAGTAAATAAATGATGAAAAACCAGTAGAACTAAAATGAGAAAGGAAAGAAGGCTGTGAAGCCAAGGACAGAAACTGGAAAAGAAACTCTCATTTTATGTATCTCCAAGGAAGCCTATTTAAAGGGAGGGCTATTTCTCTATTTGTTTTATTTTCCCCCATTTCACATTTTCTTTTTAAAATCAAGGAGGACTTCCTCTCCCAGGGACAGGAGAGTCAGGGCTCACCGCTCCCGTAAGTGAGCGAGACAACACTCACTATTTCCTTCTACCAGAGCCAATAACTCCCTAGCCCAGTCCCCACGAGGAAAATGTTCCTTCTTCTTGTCAAATCACACCCATTCCTCTTTCAAAACTGCAATAGTTTTCCTGCTTTGGTTCCTTTTTCAGGACAAAAGGGTTACAAGAACATTGGAGACTCTGGAACACCTCCGTGCACTGAGGTAGGTAGGTGTTCCTGGCCTTTCTCATTAAAGAAAAAAAGACCTGATGTGTAGGGAAGTGTTCTTAGGCACATTTGCTGGGATGACAGAAGGCAGAATTGCGACCAAGATGTAAGTCACAAGGAGGCAAGTTACAACTGAGAATTAGCTCTGTCCAGCAACAAAATGTTAGGTGGTGAGCTCCCTGCCACTGCAGGCATTTTGACAGTACTGACACCAAACTGAGCGCGCCCTGAAGATTCTGAATAGGTAGCTGAGGTTGGAGTTCAGTGCTTTGAAAGCTCCAGGAATGATTCTGAGGCACAGCTAGGTTTGGGAATTCCTGGCCACTACAACTCTTTGGGGTCCTTCAGTCTCAAGGGTCTCTGAGGGCATGTTAAAGCAGCCCAGGAGAGAGACAAAACAGAACAATCATGAAACATTGGACCGCTCTAAAAAGGGTCCTTAAGTTTGAGGCACAGCATAGTGGTTATAAGCAAACTCCAAAGCCAAATCCTGACTCTGCCACCTGCTAGCCGTGTGACCATAGACACTGCTTAACGGCTCTGGGCCTGTTTCTTCACTAACAAAATGAGAATGACAAAACTAGTACTACCTATCGGTGAAGCTTAAATGAGCTAGTATGTGTAAAGTACTTAGAATAGTGGTCGGTGCATAGAAAGTATGAACCATTATTATTTTGCAGACAAGAAAACTGAGGCTAAAGTGATAAGTAACTTGACCCAAGTCCTAAAGTCAGTTTTAAACTTGAGAATAAGACTCAAAGCTTCTTTCCTTCTAGCTCAAATTAAATATATCATATTCAATTCCTTCCTATCTTCTGCGTACATCTACTCCCACATTTACTCCTCTTTGAGTTGTAGAATAAGCGTCACAAAGGTCTTTCCAGCTGATCGGTTAAAAAGTGGCCTTTCTCTGTGGCATTGTGCCTCCCGAGGGCAGGCAGGCAGGACGAATGGATGGATGGATGGATCATAGGCAGGTGGATAACTGACAGGTCAAGAACCATCAAGAAAGGACTCACGGAGTCAGGAGCAAAGCCATGGGTTCAGGCGATTCCAGCGCTATCGCAGCCAGCTCTATGGTCTTGGACAAGTTACTGAACCCCTCCACGCCCAGGATTGTCTATAAAATGGGGTGGGGGGCGCTTACAATTGCAAGGCTTCAGCTGTACAACCTGCCAACTCTGTGCTACCTCTATTCACGCGCCAGAAGAGGGTAGGCGTCTGTCCCAGACACCAACATCACGGGGAGGGGACGCCCTAGCTCCACCTGTGGGTGAGCACCTTCCGATTCTAGGTGTAAGTGGAGACGGGGTGGAGGGAGACCTGATTGCAAAAGGAGTGACCCTGTCAGGGGGGAGTTAATGGCGGAGGAGGGAGGGAGGCCGGGGACAGCAAAGAACTTCCAGACGGTGTGTCCGGGGAGAGGCAAAATGGATCAAATGGGATTTTAACTCCACAAACATTCCCGACCACTTGAGGAAGCGGCAATTGGGGCAGTGAACATAAAAGCAGGGCAGGAAACCTCGTGTGGACCCCGCGGCGCGCGCTCTGTAGAGAATTACGCGCCAGGTGGGCGGCCCGGGGCGAGGACCCCTCGAGGCTCAGTCTCCCCGCGGACCCGGCAACGCGCCGGAGCGAACGCGGGGCAAGGACGGCGCGGAGCAGGGGCGGTAGGCGGCTGCGCTTCGGGGAGCTGGGGCGCGGGAGCGCGGGGGGCGCGGAGGCTGCGCGGGGGGCACTCACTCATTCCCGGGCGGAGCGCCCCGCGAGCAGGGCCGGGGCCTCGGCGGCGCGGTGGCGGGCGCGGACGTCGGTGCTGCCGCCGGCGACGAGGCGGCCCCTCTCCCGGCTATGAATCAGCTGCGGGGTGCGCACCGAGGGGCGGGAGTTACGGGAAAACTGCGGGGGAGGGCCGCGGGCCGAGGACTTTTGCAATTTCCCGTCTTGCCGCGCACTCTTGGCGCTCCTGGGACCCACAGGAATTCGCCTCCTTTTGGTCCCCGGGGAAGCGGACGGGACCCCGCGGAGGTGCGGCCCCCGGACTTGGGCCGGGAGGGGACCGGTGGGAAAGAAAGGAAGTGGGAGCGGCCTGGGAAGGAAAAGTGAAAACCGAAAACTCCGCGGCCCGCGCGGCCCGCGGCTGCTCGGCCAGCCCACCCCGCGGCGGACGCCGAGGCACGGCCACGGCCGCAGCCACGGCCCCACCTAGGCGGAACCCTGGGCCTTCATTGGGTGTTCGGGGCAATAACAAGTGTTTGAACGGATTTCTGGGATCCTAGCTCTCGTTCCCGTCCAGAAACTCCCTGTCAGACAAACTTTCTGCAGCAAGCGTCCTGAAGCCTTCCCTTCACAGAGTCAGGGGTGCTACAACAAGGCTTACTTTTCCTTTTAAAAAAGCCATTCCATCTTTGAGGTACATAGTTCACATTCAGGGCCTTTGAAATACATATTTGCTTTCTCGTTATAGTTATACGGTCGACTATCAAGGAGAGCCTTATCGACTTTGGAGCTGATATGGCATCCCTAATACTGCCGCTTCCTCAGCAGCCTGGCGATCCAGAGAGGACAGCGGTGAGACGCCCGTGTCCGGGGGACTCGCCCGGATGCCCGAACCTCGGAGGCTTGCTCACGGCACTGTTTCTGGTCGGCTAAGCCTGTTCTGGTTCCGGTTTGGGGACCCTAGACAGTATCACAAATGGCAGGGACTGGGTGAGGAGAGCAAGAGTGATCAAGAAGCCTCGCCCATGACTCACACCTCAGAACGACTCCAGAGTTGGCCGGATGGCTCAAAAGAATGTCAGAATTAGTCCAACTATAACTTTTATGTTTGTTCACATTTTTTTGCTCCTCCCTAGTGTCATCCCAGGGAAAGTGTTTTTTATTTAAGTCTAAATACTCTTAATACCTAATGGTGCCATGAAGACTATGGTACATAGTAAATATTTGATGATAATAGAGAAAAGGTACTTTTGTCTAAATAAATGTGTGGTCCTTTGCCACACCTCTCACTACTTCGAGAGTTTTAAAGAGTCCATTAGTTTAGCCATCTGCATAGCCGAGGAAACTGTCAAACCAGGTCCCAAATGGGTTGGAAAGATTTTCTGATTCTGTATTTCACCGAGTGAAAAAAATGTGAATTTCTTCTTTACAGAAATAGTTCAGAGGGTTTACTCTTAGAGCAGATGAGATAAGTAAAAAAATATTGATTAAAGAATTTCTGCAAAGTGAGTCTCAACTTACTTTGGCTCGAATTACAATGCAAGAAAACTAAGGTGCGAAAAAATTCTGTGCTGTTGGTACGAAATTTCAGGGGTTCCCCCAGTGAAGTTAAAAACTGGCCTCCAAACATGGACCACTTCATATAGGTAGGTGGCAGTTTTAATAAGCAAGGGAACTTACATATGAGAGTTGTCTTCAGTGGCCTCATGGCAGGTAGATTTCCACACCTTCCTGCTAGAATCTTAAGAGTTTATAGAGATCTTAATGGCGTTTAATCAAGTATACCGTCTAGATGGTCTTAGGGACACATTACACTCTCAAGACAGCATCCTTTGAAGTGGCTTCTAGTATGGTAACGGTGAAACATACATCCCAAGGCCAGGGGAAGGGGTGAGGAGCCTCTGATTGCCTGGGTCCAGTTTTTAGGTCAGCTGGGGGTCACGTTCTCTCAAAGACTTCCTCTAGCAAGTACCCACATAAAATTCATTTCTTGTGTGCACCATTCTAACTTCTTTATAAACCCTCTAAAATTCTAGAGTCTAGTTGCTATGGCACTTGTAAATTTGTGATCATACCCTTAGGATGGTGGGTTGAATAGTGTCCTCCAAAAATTCATGTCCACCCAGAACCTCAGAATGACTCAATTTGAAATAATTGTTTTTTTGTTTTCAGATTTAATCAAGTTAAGATGAGGTCATACTAGATGAATCCAATGACTGCTGTCCTTATGAGAAGAGGGAAATTTGGACACAGATACTCAGGAGGAATACTACGTAACTTCTGAGGCAGAGACTGGAGTTAATTCTGCCTCGTGGCAAGGAACGCCAAGGATTGCTGGCAACCAGAAGAAGCTAGGAGAAAGGTATGGAGCACATTTTAGGGCCCCTAAAAGGGAACTCACCCTGCCTGCACCCGATTTCAGACTTTTGGATTCTAGAACTATGATAAAACCACTTTCTCTTGTTTTAAGCCACTAAATTTGTGGTAATTTGTTACAGCAGCCCTACCAAGCTGCTACGTAGATATGTAAGTAGTACACATTCCAAAGGTTAGTTTTCAAAATTAGCCTGAAAAATAGGTGAAATGAAAAAGATGAAAAATACCAACAGCTTATTAAACTAAGGGCTGCGACACCCTTCCTCATTTAACACTGACAAGATTATGTTGGGAAAGTACAGATTCGGTTTCATTTGACACTCCTCCCGGATGTTCTCTCTTCCTTTTGATTTCAATAGCATAACCCTCTCCACTTTCTCCCGCTTCTCTGACTTTCTTCCCTGACACCTTCTTGGGCTCCCTGTTCTCCATTTGTCCCTCAGATGTTGGTGTGTCTCAAGGCTCTATCCTTGACATTCTCTGAATCCACCGTCTCCCGAACGAACGCAGCCATGCTCTTGATTTCAGTTATCACTTGTGTATCGATAATCCTAGAATCTTCCTTTCCATTGCGATGATTTCATCTAAAGTCCAGACCAGTGTCTTTGTACATTAAAATCAATGTGTCCGGGTTCAAACTCTACTTTTCTCCATTTGATTCTCATATTAAATGAATGGGCCAATCTTTAATTTAGATACCAAATCAAAACACTTGGGAATGATGCTTGACCCATCCTCCCTCAGCCTCCATCTTCCATCAGAAAGTCTTATATGTGGAGACATGAGTGGAAAGTACCCTTATCCTATTCAACTTCTCAGAGGAAAAATAGTTCAATAACTGTCATTATGACATTATACATAATATTATGTAGATATAGATATAGGCATGAGTGCAGATATATGAAATCAGTTATGTAAATTGTGAAATCTAATTATGAGTCTTTTTATTCAACTATTATAAATATCTATAATTATATATCTAGCAGTATATGGTAACCAAACTGATGAAGTTTGAAGGAATTGGGCGTTTTTTGAAGAAAGTGACTTCATCAAGTAAGTAATAGATGATGATTTACAATTACCCTCATGGATAAGAATTCTCTATTTTTTGGCGTGTTATCACATTTGATATTTTAAAGAGTCACTTTTAGGTCTTAAAGTGTGCTGCTATGATTATGATTATTGGTGGTACTGGCATTGTTTCTAAGAAAACTTCATGAAATTAAAACATGATTTTGTAAATATATTCTTATACTATGAAAAACTAAATAGGGTTTCTGAAAAAAATTTAGTCTAAAATGTATCATAAAAGTTGATTAGTTTAGAGATATCTATCACTTCCAAATATCCAAAAAAGAAAACGAAAAGAGAGCCAGCAATTGCTGAATGTTAGAGGGCCTCATGAAACTTTTACATTTTATGATTTCAGGGGATTCTCTGTAATTACTTAATTATGAATTGCTTTTTACTTTTCATTATCCGTTAAGTGAATTTGAGGGATAACATCATCCTTAATAGTCTTAAAGGAGTTTCTTGCTTGAACTAGATATAACTTGAAGATTGATTGATTGGTTGATTGATTGATTTCACATATACCTCCCTCTCCCTGCATATTTTAATTGTGTTTACCACTTGTTCTATAAATCATCAGAAACCACACAATGGGAAGAACTTTTTTGGATCTTTTACTTTTTCTCCCCATGGGCTTTAGGGAGAATTTTGAATATGTGTTTGTTTACATAGATGCTTTTATTCTCTTGGCCTGTGATTATGAGAATTAATAAATATGAATGTAGTGGTTAATGCTAAAGAATAGAACATCGATATAGTGAGGGGGAAGTACTTTGGGGAACAATTAGATAGGAATTTTAGGGACTTTTGAAAACTGTTTGCTGAGCTCGATATAAAATGTTCATAGTTGTATTTGTATTTAAACAGCATCTCTTATAGACAGCATATAGTTGGGACTCTTTAAAAAGTTCATTCTGACAATCTCTGCATTTTAATGTGATAGGGAGTATTTAGCATACTTATAGTCAAGGCAATTTTGATATGGTTGGATTTAACCTACCATTTTACTATATGTTTTCTGTTTTGTTTCTTTTGTTGTTGTTGTTCTACTTCTTTCCTGCCTTTTTTTATGTTATATAAATTTCTTTAGATTTTTATTTTAATTTGCATTTTGTTTTTTCGTTATTCCTCTTTGCAGGATTTTTTGGTGTCTGCTCTATGGATTACAATACATACCCTTAATTTTTACTGTTTACTCGTCCTTCAGTTTTCTTTGAACTTTCTTCAAATGCTAAAATACAAAATTTATTGGAGGGAGTTACAGTAAACTGTATCTTTGTCTTTCGATTCCATTTGTGCTTAAATTCATTTTATCCAGATTGAAATGCGAACTTCCTAAAGGCACTCACTTTTACATTCAATCTTAGCTTCTTAAATGTAGCCTCTTTCATAGAGTTCTAACACAACAGCAATTATTTTGTCCATTAACATATTATCAGATGATGCTTAGTCAGTTTGGAATAATGCTCAGGTAATTTCCACACCCCCAAGGCTTTTTGTGGGGAACAGGCCAGGGAGAAATGTTCATTCAAATTCAATACAAAATAATCAAACTAAACTAGAATAAGATGGAACACCAAAGAAGGAGAGAAGTGTTATTAAATCAATGTTATTAGATCTTGTAGCAAAAATAATTCTAAGAACTTGTCTTTGTTGGCACATACCTAAAGATGAAAGTGTAAATGTTTTTTTTTTTTTTTAAAAAAAAAGATTAATAATAAACAATTTCTTTTCCCCTGTTCTTTGGGGAAAGAAAAAAAAGAATATTTACTTGACTGAAAATTTATGCTTACATTTATAGGTGCAAAATTATAATACACATACACACACACACACACACACACACACACACACAATACACAAGGGTCCCCATTAGAAAACATTGTGGGGAAAGGGAGATGGCAGAAAAAAAAGAAAATTGTTTGTAATAGCAGCAAACTAGTAACAACCTAAAGATCTCTTTGTGATCCATCTTTTCAAAAGAAGGAAGATTATCTGTATGTGCTGCTGTGGAACTATGTCCAAGATATATAATTAAGTGAAAAAGGTAAGAGTCAGAAATATGTATTTGGTATGTCTGTGCTTCTATTTGTTAATGTTTATGGAATATACATAAGCATGTTTTGAGTAGGATTGTAAGAAGTTGGTAACAGGTTGTTCTTGGGGAGAAGGTCAAGAATGGGGGTGTGTGTAAAAGAAGCTTGTCCTTTTCATTTTAGACCTATCTGTGCAGATTAATTTTTTATCATGTGTTTTGATTTTTAAAAGTAATAATTTTAAAAATCAAAGAATGACTTACTTGATTGAGAAGGAACCTCATTTGTTATTCATTTTGGTTGTTAGACTCAATTTATAATCAGTTATAATTTCTCTGTAAGGATATAGAAGAAACAAAATTAATTGCCCCTGAAGAAGAGAATGAGATGACTGAGAGACAGAAGGAAGAGTTTTAACTCTATCCTTTTGATTTTTTACCCTTTGAATTTTTTGAATTTTTATTAATACAAATATATATTTGGTTAAAAAAAATTAAAATACACCCCCTAATGATTAATGACAACAACAACAAATGAGACACT
This sequence comes from Pteropus medius, assembly GCF_902729225.1. Classification (NCBI taxonomy): domain Eukaryota; kingdom Metazoa; phylum Chordata; class Mammalia; order Chiroptera; family Pteropodidae; genus Pteropus; species Pteropus medius. Next base: position 2,679,651 of record NW_024351073.1, read on the forward strand.
GGTCTGAAGTGTTGTATACATGGGCAAACTTGTCGATTAGTAGGCTAGCATGAACAGACAGACCTTAGGTTCCAAGTAGTCGGAGTTTAGATGCAGGCTGTGCAGCAGTAGTCTGAGAATTCTGGCTCACGGCACCTGGCAACAGTTTCAGAAGTTGGCTTCACAGAGCTGCAGGAACAAGAATACCTAGCCCACTGGGCTGGGTGGGGGCACAGACCCTCCCATGGGGTAGAGGAAGCCGTTGTTCCAGGCAGTCCATTGCTAGACAAGCTCAGCCTCATGGATTATCCTCGCGACAATTCTGCTTGCTTCTTTACACACTTTCTAATTTTTTTAAAAAATAGCTCTCTGCAGAGAACTACAAAATTATACAAAAAAATATTAATAAGAAAATAACTACCTACTTATTTAAAATAGGGGGGGACAACCTAATAGTTCTTACCTGTTTTATTAACATAATTGGCAATAACCAAAATATTGCTATTTACTTTCAATAAAGGAAAGTTGGCAACAACTTGCAGGTCTTACATGTACTTATTTACTTAAGGCATCACTGGGCTAAGTGCAGGAACATACAGAGGTTTATTTTTCACTCAGGTTGTAATCTGAAGCCAATTGGATGCTTTTTCCTCTTTTAAGTGTTGACTCTAAGATGGAAACTGTTTCCATATTATAGCCATGCCGTCTGGAACATGTGTTCCAGAGTTGCTGCAGCAGCAGAAGAGAGGGTGGGAGAATGATATGGGTTGGTTTTAAGAACAGGGCCATTCAATTTCACCCATATTCCACTGGCTGGAACTCAGTCACATGATCCTAACTGAACTGCAAGGGAAGCTGGGAAATAGAAGCATCCTATATGCCCAGGAAAAGGAAATAACTAGCACGAAGGCATGAAGACATGTTTAGGCACAGAAGAGAGTTTGTTAATAAATTATTACATATCTTTATAATGGAATATTATTCAGCCATTGAAAATTATAATATATACACGCACACACACACAAAAAGTGACGACAGGAAAATGCCAATTGTGAAAAAGCAATATAGAGACTCTTATGTTTCTAATTTTGGAAAAACAATATTCATACATGTGTATGTGTGCTTATAAATATAGACTAGAAGGAAATAGAAAATATGTCATTTGTGATTATCTCTAAATGTTAGATTTATAAGTAATTTTTTATATTTTTGAAGAAATTGCTAATTTTCTTCAATGATCACATATTTCTTAGAAAATAAATTTATATAATCTGAAAAACAAGTTTTCCTAAAGTGAAAATGAAATCCTTAGATCATCTGGAACCAGAGCCAACACTTAAAATTTCTTTAAAGCTGCTGCAGACTATGAATATGGAATTATTCTAGTAAGCTTTTTTAAAAAATCAGCTTTAGTGTTTATTCTTCCTCATAGCATAGATGCTAGCCAGATCCCTTATTTTACACATTGTGGTCAGAATAATAGATTTATTCCTTTGGGAAGGAGAAGCCAAGTGTGAAACCCATGTTTGTTAATTGTAACACTTATTGAATAGTATACATTTTGCTGAACACAGTAAATAAGCAAATCAGATCTGCCCCTTTGGGAGATTTTAATCTAAAGCATACAGTACTAACGTATCAACAGGCTCTGCCCCAAAATTATGAAAAGAGCCCAAACCTGTGAGAAGTGAGCAGTCTCACACAGTGAATGCCGTTCTCCTAAGAAGACGGCCACAGTGTGTTTGGAATAGAATGAGGGCTGAGCCAAGGTCGTTGGCTCTTCCAGTAGGAAAGGGCTAGATGGAATCCATATTTACTTTGAACAGGGAGACTTTATGGATTAAAAAATATTTATATATCATTTATTAATACCCATATAGGGCAAAGATGTTTGACAGGATAAGAACAGACAAAAGACAGGTGCTCATTAAAAACATTTGCTTGACATATATTTTTAATCCATCATATTAGGAAAATTTACAAGATTGATCATGTCCAATGTTAATGAGGGTGTGGCTCCATCATTAATTCTCAAATGCTCTGGATAGGAGTTTAAATTAGTCAGCCTTTATATTAGCAAAAATTTTAATGTATGTTTACTTTGATGGAGAAATTAAGTTTCTAAGAATCCCCTTTGCCTCAGGGTAACTCACTCAGCAGAAGTAAAGTGGGTGGGTGCTGTCCTGCTGTCCACCTTCATATCCCAGCCTATGAGATAGAACTCAATCCCTCAGCAGGCCCGCCGAGGCCAAAGCTACTCACTAAACCTGTCAGCTCACAGCAAGAGAGCCTGAGGAAGACACTAAAGAGCCCTCTAGTGGCCGCTTTTTAGAAAACAGGCTCCTTAAGGAATTTTCTTCACGTCTTTCCACCATAGGGCCAAAGAGAAAAGTCTGACATTACAGGGCATTGATGCTTCGCTTCCTCTGACCCCTACTTCCACCCCCATCCCAACATTCTGATACTAGTCAGGAGCAGCCCTCAGGCTTGGATATGCCCCAAATGAGATCTGGGTGTTCTTTGGTTGGTGCGGCCCCATATTCCTTCCCACTAGTGTGCCAATGCAGAGAGCTAAGGAACATGGCAAAATCCACAAATATGTTGTCTTGTGTAGACCCCCCTAAAGCACAGGAATACATTAGTAAAGCAATTCCATGGAGCAACGTAGGTTTCCAATTGCGTTCTCAAAAATATGCAAGTTAACTTTTTAAATGACCTTGAGTTTTACAAGATTGAGCAAATAAGGAAAGGTTACACTGGTAGGAAAGAATGGGATGGGGGGCAAAAAAGCAACATTTATATTTTCAGAATGTATACCGTGTGTCAGGTATCATGGCTGTCACGTGCACTAGTGTGCTGGGCCACCCACAACTTTGCACATTAGCAAAGTGTGGATGCAGAGCTTAGCAGAGAGACAGAGCCTTTGTGTGAAGCCCAAAGTGCTCTATTCTCAGGGACCTGCATGCTGACATACAACTTGGTAAGAGAAGAGGACTTGAGTTTAATTCCCTGTTGGCTGGGCACGTTGATGGAGTACACTAACTGCACAGATGTATCAGCAGTCTTGAGTTTTTGCAATGTCAAAGGCACCCAGCCAAGGAGAAGAGTGAGGGCTAAAATCTAGCCTTGTTCCACTAGCCAAACCCTGAGCCCCACATCAGTCTGGAGGGGTCACCCTTGTGTAGTAAGTACAAAGGCGCCTTATGTGTTATTGGTCCAAGGTCTATCTTGTGTCATCCTCTAATGACCCTGGAAGGTAGGCAGAGGTGAATTTACTGTGAAGCTAATGACAGACTTTTCCAAGATCTGGGGAGTGGCCTAAGCATGGGTTTGCATGATCGTATTTTCTCCTAAACTTGGCAAAAGTAAGATTATTTAAGTGTAATCACTTAAAACTATTGTCATAGCAACGTTTGGAGGCTAGTATAATTATCATTCAAACTTTGAAGGTTAAGAAAGCATTACTTTATTTTATATATATATAAATATATATATTCATATATATATATATATATATATATATGAAAGGTTAAGTAGCATTGCTATTCAGTGGTAGAGCCTGGATTTGGTACAAGCTAACCGATGCCAGTGCCAGAAGGTTACGGAGAATATTTATATTGTTTCCAACGGTACAAAGCTTCCAGAAGAATTCTACCAGGTGCTGTTCGTTCTTGCCCCAAATTCTCCAAAACTTGTGAGGCCAAAATTAGAAACATCTTCAAATGTTCTAGTCAGAGAAGACTGATAAGAGGCAGAGAACAAATTGTGCATGTCAGACCAGAAAGATGAAGTAGTGAAGCCCCTCTAAGACGTAGTTTACAGACACTGTATTACTTAAGGTGCAGTCTAAAACAAAACACTGCGATTTACCTAAAACTTAAATTCATCTGAATTTAACAGCCTAGAGGTGAGTAGTCTGAGGATATAGGGCAGGTCTGGCATGCCAAATATATGGCTTCTCAGAGTGTTCCTGTCATCACCTTTCTCCACCCAGAGGCAGTGAGAGTCCCTTGGTTCAGATGTAATCATATGGTCATATCTAGCTGCTTGAGAAGCCAAGAAATGAGTCTCTAGTTAGGCTTAGATAAAACTTGGAGGTTCTTTTACTAAAAGGAAGAAGGGAAGATGGAAATAGAGAGATTAGCATCTACTAACGCTGTAAGCCAAGAATGGTTTGACTTGGAAAACTGTGAGGGCCGAGGTCTGGAAGTATTATGTGAGAATTAATAGGAATTGTAGATGAGCAAGAGAGACAGACTTTGCTAGGAGGTAATGAAATACAGGCTGCACGGGACAAGGAGAAAGCGGAGCACTGCATAGCAACAGCAACAGTTTCCGAGAAGTTTCCCACCTCTGTGGGCTATGGTAATCGGACAAGAAAATGCAAAGAGAATCTGAGAGTCACTTGTGTTGGCTCACAAGAAGACTTGGGAGACCCAAGAATAAGACCCCTGGTTCAGGAGGCAAGGAGAAGACAATGAAAAATAGATTGAAACTATTTCTAGTCAGTCCGTGGAGGACCGAGTTTACCAGTGAGGAATGATTCACTGTTACACCAGAACACATGGCTGGTGACCACATCCCTTCCTTCCCTTTCTCAGCCAAGGTTCTGGAAAGTGGTTTTAGGACTCATTGTCTCTACTTTCTCTTCTTCTCACCATTCTGGTTAAGCAGCCCCTGTTCTTGTCTCCAAGGACATCGTTATTGCCCAATTCAATAGATTCTTTACATTTTTACATGGTGTTTCTCTGCATCATTTAATTTAATTCACTTCATACTCCCATCTAATTTCTATGACACCAGATTCTTCTAATTCTCTCCGGTTTTATCTTCTCTTTTCCTCCCTAAACTCCTCTAGCTCATGATGGCATGTTAGAGGTTGTAGAATGGCTCACACATTTCCCATTGCAACGTCTTCCTGGGTTTCAAAAGCTGGAAAGCTAAAAAGCTACGTATTCCATACTCTCATGCAGCTAGCAATCCAGACATATTTTAGATTCTGCCAATTAGATGGACTCACATGGAGACCTGAGGAGAGACAGGGAGATACAAGGAAGCTTGCAGGAGAATCTGATCAAGACATTTATTGGATTCTTAAGAAAGTCTATAATCCTAAAGTTGGTTAAGAGTCACTGCTTTATACAATTTTCTTAGAAAATGCATCTGCTCTCATATGTCAGTCTCCTTGTGTATGCAGATGATTTCTGTGTTAGTCAGCCACTGATACAATAATGCTGCATAGCAGAACATCACAAAGTTAAGTGATTTGCAACAATAACTTTTATATTTTATTGCTCACAGCTCTGCTTCAGGCTTCTGGTCACTAGGTTTTAATTGGGTTCAGACTTGCTCTGTGTGTCTTCACATTCTCCTTGGTTGACAGTTACCCAGGACACGTTCTTCCCATGGCAGATCACTGAGGCCTAAGAGAAAAGCCAAATTACACAAGCACATTCAAAATTCTTGTTCTTATCACATCCGTTCACATTTTGTTGGCCAAAGCAAGATACCTGGTCAAGCCCAGAGTCAATAGGGTAGGGAAATATACTTGTCCTCCAGGGAGAGAAGAAGGGAGATTAGTATTTTCTAAAAATTAATCAAATTGATTTAACTTCCTATAGAAATATTTCTCTTGGGCTCCAGATGCTGATTATGGGACAATTTCTCTGTGCTGATGCTGCTTCCCAGGCTGCCTGCAGAGATGACCAGGGCCTACCTATTGTTTAATAAAATAAATTGGAAGGGTTAAAAAGATTGAGCTGGCTTCTGCAGAGAAAAGACATTCTATAGAGGGCCTGGGCACTCATGTGTGTCGATGACTAGAGATTCCTTTCAGTATAGATAAAAATTTTACATTTAAAACCTTAGGTGATCTAGCCTATATCTAATTTTTCAGTTTTCTGTCTCACAGTTTTTCCTTCTTGAACTTTCTACTCTACTTGAACTACAGTAGATGAAAACAGAACCCCATTAGAAACAAGGAGAGAAAAGTCTTGCATGAATATTGATGTATTGCTGGAAAGACACATTCAGTCTCCCTTTGCCATTTAAAAAGATATAAAGTCAACAGCTTGACATAACTTTTATTATCTTACTAAGATTTCAAATTAATCATCCAAATTAAATGTTAAAGTATTGATATTCTGATGAATTTTCACCTGGAAATGCATCTGATTTTGAGCATTCTTTCCAAATAGGAAAAACCTTTAATCAAGGTTTCTGCTAGTATATATAATTGCTTCAGATGAAAACATAAAACCTTTGAGATAAGCTCTTTTTGGACAATCTAGTAAAAAAGAAATAGATATGTTTCTTCTTATACAATTATTTTCTTCCAGATTGGTCTTACCTTTTAAGATGAGTCAGGAAAACACCTGACTCAGGTGAGAGCTGCCCACTAAAAGCTGACAAGGAGCCATGTCCCAGGACTTCCTGTGAGCCAAAGTAAAGATATGTATTGAAGGCCCCTTAATCTGTGCCCAAGTTTTTTGTTTTTTGTTTTTTTTTTTACCTTTTCAAGGTGCCACCCATCAGAGGGATGAATTTAATTCAATCCTCTAGACACTACAACCATCAAAATCACCACAATTTCCCAGCTTCTTATCCAGGGGATCTAATCTTATTTTTTAAAACTGAGTATTATGGAAAAATTTCAAATATATACAAAAGTAAAGAGAAATGATGTAAGGAACCCCATGTAGTCATCATCCAGCTTAAACAGTGATCTACTCCTAGCCAGTCTTACACAACTTATGTCTTTCCACTGGACAATTTTGAAGCAAATCTGAAACATCTAGTCATTTCAAACATAATTATTTCAGTATGCATCTCTAAAAGATAAGGATTCCTTAAAATATCCAACATCATTGTCAAGATCAATATTATATGTTAAAATAGTGTAATGTATACATTGCTATTAAAGAGAATATTTAATTGTTTTCTTTTTTGGTAACATAGTTTAACCACAACAAACCATCTTCTCTAAGTATCAGAACCTATAAACCACAGAGGCAATAATCTATAAAACTTGGCACTGAACATATCACTTCAGCGACTCACTTTAATTGAAAGAGTTTGACTCTATTTATTTTAAATAAATTCAAAACAAGAGGTTTCCACATTCTGCTCAACTGTCAGTTTGTTAAATTCTTCCTGTTACCGCTCTTGAATAATTTTCTAGGGAATTATCGGTTTTACAAAATTATGTTTTTTTCAATCTTAGTCAAATGTCCTTTTCTGCAAATCAACTTTCTTTTCTACTTGTACATTAAGATACCTTTTCACAGCATTTTCCCTTGCCGGCCATCAAAATGTACGTCTTCCGCTGTGGTATTCTATTGTTGCCTCTCCAACAAGTTTCAAATGTTTAAATTCTAAGACACTGAATACTGTTATCATCAGCATTTTCCAAGTGGCTTATTGAAAATAAGGTGGTGGTGGTGGTGATGGTGTATGAGTGTGAGCATATAGTTGGAAAGGTTCAGGCTGATAAATAGTATTATCATTTCAGACCTAAGCATTGGTGGCTTGCCCACTAATTTAAAAAAAAAAAAATCATCACAGCAAATTTCCACTGCAACAGGATACTTCTTTCTTAATTTGCTTTAAAATTATTTGACCTTTGTTGCAAATAGCCACTCAGAAATTCTGAAGAAGTCGACATGTGCCTTTATAATGAAGAAATATGTCTTAGGATTTTTTAATCTCTGCGTTGCTTACCCACTTTAACACCATGCCTTTTGCTATACTTGTTTAATTCCTTGCCTTAATCTGTTCAGGCTGCTATAATAGAATATCATAGACTAGGGCTTACAAACAGCCAAAATTTATTTGTCACAGTTGTGGAGGTCGGCAAGTCCAAGATCAAGTGCTGACAGATTCAATGTCTAGTCTTCTTCAGATTTCCTGAACTACTGACTCTCGGATGGTTAAGGAAAAAAGTTCTGCCTTCTGTACCTGCAACTTTTCTGTAAATTTGTGATTGTTTCAAAAAATTTTAAAGTAAGAACATTAATCCTGGTCTCACCTGAAACCATGTTGTGCATGATCAGTGGTCTGTGGATAGTTCTTTAGTGAACTCTGGCCTGGATGGGCTCTGAGGTCCTTTCCAGCCACAAAGTCTTACACTTTCCCCACTTCCCTGTGTATGTCCATTTCTCCCATTCTGTGGAGGACAGTTGGGGAGTGAGGAGTGAAGAGAAGGGAGAAGAATCACAATCAAAATATCCTGGGATGCTTTTAAGTACACATGCAGTTTCTCTCTAGGATTCTAGTCCTCCAAGACACCCCACTTCACTTAGCCACTGGTATTTCTGGGAGTGGGTCTTGGAGGCAGAAACAAGGTTTAGAATCACCTTCCTGGGGCTTTCCCAGAGGGCCTTCTATAGACCACTACGCACAGTTGAAGCTTTATAATCCTTTTCTACTTCTACATTATTGGAGCAAGAGGGAGCAGGAGAGGATAAGTTTAAAGGGGCTGCCCAAGAAGGCAAGGTGAGCTTCCGGTGCAGGACCAGCCTCACTGCTCATGCTTGAAGCAAAGAGCGGATCTGTTCCTTAGACTTCTCCTTAGAGAAAGGCAGAGACAAGCAGAGAGAAATGTGCCTTGGCAGCACAGAGGGAGTGGAGGTGCAGTGTGACACGTGCAGTTGCATGCGGGGCTCACATCTGACTTCTGGGTCTAGTTTGACTGCCACCTTTGGTATTATTCCAATGCTTTTCCAAAGAGATGGAGTATCATGTTTTCCTAGAAGACAATGGGTTCATACCAGCAGTCTTAGCTACTCCACAAAGCCAGGCAGCAGCAGCTTTAGAAGTGGCTCACAGATGTCAGGCTGGTGGGAGAACGCTACTAGAATGCCCATGGTTAGCAGCTGTCCACTGTGTGCATTTCCTGGGCTATTTTACACTCTCTTGCCACCATGTAAATGACTTCAATTTTCATGCTTCTGTAATGGAAACTGATGAGTTTAAAACCAACTTTTTCACTAAGCCTGTCTCAACATTTTCAGGCCCGTTTCTTTATAAAATAGATAGTTTTTAACTTATTGGGGCTTCGCTTTTTGTTAGACTGATTTTTTTTAAAGAAGAATCTTTTTTGAAACTAAATTTTATGAGGGACCCTAATATGGGTTACAGAGAAAAATTATGACAGATATGGGGATGTAGTCAAGATGTCAGATGTGTAGGATGGAGACATGGCATCGACAAATATCAAAGACCTCTAGAGCTAAAGATTCCCAAAGCTGTGACTCTTAATTTGCCAGACAAAGAAAGGTACACATGCCAATGAGGAAACGAATAGTTGTCTGAGGCAGGAGTCAGCTTTTAAATTGACAGTGAGAAGGGAAAGGGAGTGGCTCATGGGAATTATGCTAATCAAGTATTGAAAGCCAGCAGTCGATTTAGGACAGAACCAGCCCATAGGTCTGTGCAAAGTTGGTTAAAACAAATCCTGTTGCTCATTAGTCAAAATAGGGTCTTTAATTAGGTACAAAAGTTGATGGTGACTTCTCAGCCTCAGCTGGTTAGAGCTGGTCTTGTTCAAACATGACTGTCAGTTTTGATTCTCTTAGGCAAGTGTTGCTGTAAGTGGAAAATGTTCCTTTATAATGGGAATGTTAGAACTAAGCCAGATTTTCTATGGAAAGCCATTTAAAACGAGGCAGAGAAAGAGGAAACTTGGCCTAAATTCTCATTAAAATGTGAACTAACACTAAGGAGGCTCCAGGTACTCCCCATAATGCCCAAGATCTCAGCAGAGGACAGCCAGGTACATGGCCGCAGGGGTAACTTACAGTCCTGCCCCTTGTTAGTGATTCTGAAACACCTCTCACTTGCCTCCACCCTCAGACAAGAAGTTGTGAGAAGAATTCCCACACCTCGCGGGTTGGCACACAAGAGTTCACGTTATGCTGATGATTTGGCTTCTCATTTGTTCCAAAGGGAATTGAGAATGAGTAGTCAGCCAACAGCTCAATCTCTTAGGTAATTTTTAAAAGACTTTATTATTCATAGAGCAGCAAAATTGAGAGAAAGATAAAGAGATTTCCCAAAGTCCATAGCTTATATTAAGGTTCACTCTTGGTGTTGTGCTTTCTACGATTTTAGAAAAATGTATAATGACATGTATCCACCATTATAGCATCATACAGAATAGTTTCGCTCCCCTAAAAATCCTCCGTGCTCCACCTATTCATCTCCTCCTCACACCTCCAACTCCTGGCAACCACTGATCTTTTTACTGTCCCTGAGACATTTTTGAACCCCAAAAAAGAGAGCTGGGGCCCCAACAAGGGTTGACACATGGATTGGCATTGGCAACATTTTAATTGTATATTGTGTTACACAAAAAGAATACACAAAATAATATCCTTTGTATGTTTTATGTAAAAAAATATAGAGAATATTCATTAATACTCTCAGGAAGCATACTTTTTTATAACTTGATTTTCCTATTAAAACCATGTTCATTTCTTCATTTTAAAGGACAAATTCATCATGTTTTTATTTTAGGGGCATTGAATATCCAAAAAGTGAATAATTATTTAGTACTTACCATGTGTCAGACATTATGCTAAGCATTTTACATGCAATAAACTCAGAAAATCTCATAATTTTGGACCTCTTACTTTCCCATTCTGCAGATACATATTGCAAAATCTTTTGTTATTAAGATTCTTGATACAATAAGTTCATATACACACTACTTAAAATGCAATAGTGTGTTTTAGATTATTGACAAAAATACAAAAATTCAATAATATTTTATATTGGGAGACAGGCCATTTCATATATTTTGGTTAAGAGTGTAAATTGGTGAGACCCTAGAGAGGGCAATTTGACAACATGTTCATACTCATTTCCCCAGTCTACTTAATTATACTTGCGGGAATTTATCATCCCTGCACAGATGCACATGATGTATGTTAGTCACTGTGGCATTGTTTGTAAATGCAAAAGACCAGGGAAAAATACAAATGTTTATAAGCAGTGAACTGGTTAAACTGTTGTGCAGCCACAAATGTAATATAATACATCAGAAAGAAGAATGAGAAAGCCATATACTAATATGAAAATATCTACAAGATATAAAACATGAATAAAGCAAGGTATCAAATGCTGTGTATAACAGATTGCTATTTGTGTTTTGTTGACCCTGAGAAGAAATGAAATATATCTGTCAAAAAGGAATCCTTGTGGTAATAGGGCCCAAATTCATTATCAGAGTCAAGCAGAGGCCTTATATGCATGCTGTATTTCATGGAAAAGCCCTCAGACTAAGCTGCCAAGCCTCCTGTACTGTGTTCCTGCTGTCTGAGCTGAACCTTATGAAGGAGTTCTTGGAATCATATTTTGACCAACTGGCCCAGACCTATCCTGTCCAATTAGAACATCTCATCTATATGCTCGTTTGCATCTTTGTGGACCAATCAGAGCAACTTCATAACAACCAATCAGAACTTGAGATTTCAGCCAATTGGGACAGAGCTATTTGGACCAATCAAATTGTGTAAATTTGGATTCCTCATTTGCATAAAAATGGACCAATCAGGTACAAGGGCGAGTGCTGTCTCTATATAAGTGGGCCTCCCATTTGTCTCAGTGGGGCGAACTTTAGGTTTCTACTGGAGGCTGTGTTTCCCCAGTTTGCAAACTGTTTACCTGAATAAACTTTTTCCTTTTACTGCACCCCAGATTGGGGACTCCTGTTGGTGTTGGATTGGCAGCAACAACATTTTGTTGGCATTAAAAAAGGAGAAAAAGTAATATATATCAGGAGCTGGTTATTACCTGTTTGCCCTTCTGGAACTTTTCCTCACCATTCTCTACCAACTGTATGCTCTAAGTATATTTTATGCATCGTGTATGATTGTTAATTTTGTGTCAACTTGGCTAGGTCAAACAGCAGTCTAGATGTTGCTGTGAAGGTATTTTTCAGATATATTTAGCATTTAAATCAATAGAATTTGAGTAAAGAAAACTTTTCATAATGGGAGTGAGTAGGCCTTTTCCAATCAGTTGAAGGCCTTAAAAGCAAGGACTGAGTGCTCTCAAGAAGAAGGAATTCTGCCTCTGGACTGCAACCTGGAAATTCTGCCTGAATTTCTAGACTGCATACTCAAGACTGCAACAGCAACTCTTATCTGAATCTCCAGTCTACAAATTTTGGATTTGCCATCCCCTACAATCATGTGAGTCAATCCTTAAATTAATCTCTTTTTTCTCTCTCTCCATATGTATAGAAGGGAAGGCACTGTTCTTTCTCATAAGAAGATCTATAGTGCTTTTTGGCTCTTATCACAGGTCGAGTTGTCTGGAACTCATTTATCGAGAAGTGTTCTTACGATCAACACTTTTAGAAGAGACCTGAGTAAAGAGCAAGGGAGCCCATATCATATATATGCTTTAATTTGGTGGTGGTTCTACACTCAAGAGGCCTGCCTGTAGAAATGTTTCCCTTCTTCCCCCTGAATAGGTCTATGGATCACATAGAAAAGATCTAAGCATTCTTGTAGGGCAGGAGTTGGGGATTAACTTTATTAAATCCAGTGTTTCCCATATTTATTTGTCCACAACCCCCATTTCAAATCACATTGTAATATCCTAAGGATTACATGTTAATTTATTTATTTATATTTGGTGTTTGTTTAGGAATGCAAACTTCACATATGGTATTGTTCTTATAAGGAAATATGATTCCCTTTATGAGGAAGATTCCAAGAGCTGACTGATTGTGGCAAAAACAGAGTCTGCCTATACATGTCTGGTTGGGCATTATAAAATGGAGACAAAACACACCTAACTAGAAAGAGGAGAACCAGTGGGGAAAAGGAAGAGAGAGTGGAGGCAGTTTTGAACCAAGTTTGAAAGATACAGTAAGCATCAAAGGTGATTACAAGGGCCCAAATGGGGAACAGTTTTGATTGTTTTTAGATAAAAAATATGGTACAGGAGGGCTTTATTCCCCAGGAGACTGGATGGAGGAAAGGAGGCACATTAAAGAATAGGTAGGATAGATTCCAGGAGAGGCAACAACGAGACTGGGGTTCAGGTGAAGTAGAGGAGCGGTTCTCAATCTTTTTGGCACCAGGAACCGGTGCTCCTATGAGAATCTAATGGCTGATGATCTGATGTGGAGCTGAGGAGGTGATGCTAACACTGGGGAGCTGCTGTGAATATGGATGAAGCTTCTCTCTTGAGCTCACCACTTACCTCCTGCTGTGTGGCCCGGTTTCTAACAGGCCGAGGACCAGTACCAGTCCGCAGCCTGGGGCTTGGGGTCCCTGGATTAGAGCATTTGGCTTCAGACTAAACTGGCTGTGTGTGGAGCAGCCAGGAAACTGTAGTTTGAGATTCAGTGTCTCTGCTTCGGGGAGAACCAGCCAGTCTGAAGGAAAGGGATGAAAACAATACAGCATGATTTAGGCATTAAGCTGTCAGTAAAGATCAAATGACTCTCAGTATATCCATAATTTCTCTGTCTGTGTCTAGCTTGTTTGGTAAGCTTTTTCCATGCTGGGCTAACGTCACTCTCTGAAGCAGAGATTGTCATAAGCTGTTACCCCGTTGCAGTGGCCTGAGGTCAATGGAAGGTTGGGAAGACAGAGTGATCTTCCGATTCTAGATGACCCTCTAAAGAGAAGAAAAAGTACATATCATATCTTTCCCATTGTTCCCTTGGGAGCAGGGTGAGTGAGGTGAGTTGTGGTGAACATGAAGTGCCCTGCAATTCAGCAAGCCCAGGGAAATTTCATCACATGGGCTAAGGATAGATGGTGGGAATCACCTTTACATGTGCTAACCATTTTTCCCTTCTGAAACTGAGTTTTTTTAAAAAATTAAATAGCTACAAAAGAACATTAAAAATATGTATAGGTTAACAAAATAATAGTGATAAAAGCAGACAAGTGGTTGCCAGCAGTTAGAGTTGTGGGGAGGCTGTGACTATCAAGTTTTGTGATGGAACAGTTCTGTATCTTGAATGTGGTGGTGATTACACAAATCTATACATGGAATAAAACTTGATAGAACTACACACACACATACACACACACACAAATAGTGAATGTTAATACTAGTGAAATCTGAATAAGTTCTGCAGTTTAGCTTATAGTATTAGTGCCAAGGTCAATTTCCTGGTTTGAGTTATTGGGCAAGCTGGATGAAAGATACATAGGAATTCACTGTGCTCTTTTTGAATTTCTGTGTGAGTATAAAATTGTTTCAGAATATAAAGCTTAAAAAGTTGAAGGAGTTTAAACAATAACACAACAGAGATCCATTACCAACCACCCACTTTAAGAAAGCATTATCATTACTGTGGAAGTCTTCGAAACATGCCTTCCCAAATTCTCTCTCTCTCTCCCATGAGAGATACTTGATACTTCTTGAATTTTTGTTTACATCATCTTTTTGCTTTTACATCATCTTTTTGCTTTTCTTTATAGTTTTACTTGATATATTTTTATCCCCAAAGAATATATTGTTTAGTTTTGGATGTTCTTGAATGTTATATAAATAGGAAATCATTCTGCATATATTCTTCTACTCCTTGCTATTTTACTCAACATTTCCTTTCTGAATTCCATCTGTTGTGTGTAGCTTTTTGATTTGTTCATTGATGTATTCATTGTGAAAACACCACGATTTATTTATCTATTATATTGTTTATTAACATTTGGTCTGGTTTCAGTTTTTCTTTTTTCTAATTACAAACAAATTATGCTGCTATAAACATTCTTCTGCATGTCTCCTAGCACACAGTACAAGTTTCTCTAGGGACTATTTATTGGGGTGAGATTACTGGGTCAGAAAATTTAGCTGTTTTCTAATTTACTAGCTGATGCCAAATTATTTTCCAAAGAGGTGTAACTATTGCTGTACATTCTCAGTGACATTAGGTATTTGTCAGGATTCTTCTTATATGTATGGTGAGCATAAAATGATATATGATGTGGTTTTAATTTGCATGTTTTTAAAAATAAGTTCTAATAAGATTGAACATTTTCCATGTATGTTTGTCTGTTGTTTTTTTTCTGTGAAATACACGTTTAACACTTTTGGTCATTTATCAGTTGGATCGTCTTTACTGATTTTGGGAAATTTTTTATATATTCTGGAGATTTATTCGTGTTGCAAATAACTTCTCGCAGTTTCTAACTTACTGTTTTCTTTTATTAAGGTGTCTTTTAAGGAACTTTAATAAACTCTTAATTTGAATATAGTAGATCTCATTTTAAGAATCATTTTATTTATAGCATATATTTTTCAAAGATATCTTTATAAAAAAATCAAAATTATTCCACTTATTAATCTTTAATAAATTTTATAATTCTACTTTTACATTTAATTTTTTAATACAATAGAAATTGGCTTTTATGTGTGATGTGAAGTGTTCAATTTTATTTTTGAAATATATGGGTAATTCATTTTCCCCATACCCATATATTGAAAAAAATTTATGTTTCCCCCAGTCATCTGCAACATCAGCTCTAGAAACAAAAAACCAGATTTCTATATACATGTAGACTTGTTTCTGGGCTCTATATTCTGCTGCACTGGTCTATCCGTATTTCCTCGCCAATACCACACTATCTTAATTGCTTTAGCCCTAGAATAATATAGTATCTGGAAAATAGATTTTCCCATATGATTCTTCTTTTTGAGTGTCTTGTCTATTCTTGGTCTTTTGCTCTTTCATATACATTTTGCATTCAGCTTGCCAAGTTTCTGCAAAGCCCAGGGGAATTTTGATTGGAATTATATTGAACTCAAAGTCATGTATCTTCACATGTATGTGCATATATACTTGACCACATTTTACAGACAAATAAATTATTTGTACAGCATTATGTCTCATTAGGACATTGGTACATATCAGAGGCAGGAAGTAGGTTCAGTATGGCGGTATAGGAAGGCATTGATTTTTACCCCAGCTCCAATATATCACTGTCTGATAACAATAAGAAAGGAGATCCTGTGCTCAAATTGCTACTAACAGAGTTTTCACTTACAAAGAGCTGCTCCCTAAATTAGAAGCTGCTGGGGATCTCAATTGCTATTATATAAATATAACACTATAAACCAACGAAGATTTTATTTCTGGGTCTGCCTAGTACAAAACATTGCAACTAGACCTGGAAGCAAATGCTACGTAATATAGAAGCCAAAACAGCCTTTTACATCTTTTCATGTCTCCTCATCTATAAAGAGATAGTAAGAGTTTTTCATTAAGGACTATTGACCATTTTCATATGAGAATGTGAGATTATGCAATATATACATAAAAAATGAAGAGTGTAGACTGCTCTTAGATTAAATTAATATTTATAATTTTTTTTGAAGTTCAGTTAGGACTAAACAAAAAAGCCACATGAAGCTTAGAGATGCGATACATATGAAACTTGTCAAGCCACTTTTCCCACCACCAGAGCCTGAGCGCAACCTCATTCCTCTCGGTCAGTGAAACTCAAGGAAGCGTTGCACTTTGACATCACCTTTAAAAGTCTGTATGTTGATGTGTATTCTATGTCTTTTGAAGATAAAGTGCTGTTTCGTTGGCATTACTCATTGTGTCAAAGGCTTTCTGGTAAATTCTTCAGGCACTCACCTTGCGGGAAAAGACATCAGTTTGCCACTTCCTAAGAAATAGTCTGTTCCTAACGTTGTGCTGTAATTTGAATCTTGTGAGGCATTGAAGACAATAATGGCCCAAAGTCAATGACAATACACAGAGGCTGACCCTTAACAAACGTTCCAAAAGTTAAGGCTTGTTTTCATTTAACTACAGCGTCAATCCAGTTGACTAATAATATCTGACTCTTAATCACATTAATATGATTCAGAAAAGGCAACACTTTCCAAATTGACTAGCTGTTTAATCCAAAATTACGTAACAGTTTATAGTTGTTTGAGGGCATAGAGTGACCAGGCAGGATCCTTGCACTCAAGAAACTTACAGTCTAATAAAACATGAATGAAAGCTTTATTGCCATAGGACCTGAGATGGTGCTGGAGTTAGAGAATGATCATAATGGCAGGTGAAAAGAAACAACCCAATTGTTAATCATATAATGGTATTAATTGAGCATCCACTTAGAGCAGAAACAACTGTTTTAAACTTTTTTACATGCTCCTTCCTAAAAGATGTTTTAAAAGCTGCATACCTCCTCCTGTTTCTGCTGCCAGTGTGGGGATATCCAAAGAAACTGCCACTGAAGGTCGCTACATAGGATAATAAAACACTAGTTAAGTGCCTGCCATGTGCCAGGCCTTATCCTAAGTACTTTATATGGTTTACCTCATTTAACATTCACCAAAACCCTATGAAATACATACTAGAATTATCCGCATAGTGTAGAGAACTGAGGCGGAGCTTAAGTAACAGAAGCAACCATCGAACCGAGGCATCTGGTTCCATAGTCCATGTGCATAACCTCCATGCTCTCCTGATCCTTTAAAAGGTAAACACTGTCTCTTCCCAATGTGGTCATCAAAACAGCTTTTGTCTGGAAGCTTAGATGCATCCTTAAGTCTATTTTCCTCAGAGCCTCTACCATCTCAGTGGGAAGAGCTGCTATTCAGCTTTCTGGGCAGGGCCATGTCTATGTATGGTTAGGTTGTACCTGGATCTATTTCTTGCTCTCTCTTTTTTTTTCACATTTATACAATGCTTTATTAAGGCTTACAAACTCCTGTACATTTGCACTAATTACTTTGTTTCTCATAGCGACTCTGTAGATTGACAGAGCAAATTTTACATCATTGTAATACAGGAGGCACAGGATCAGAGGGTGAAGTGACTTCTTCAGAGTCCATTGGCTGATATGTTTTCTGAATTTCCACATACTACATAATCTCACAAGTAGAAAAGTACTCAAATACATCTTTAAGAAAGACTTACAGAAATAAGGCTTTCTGAATACATATTGGTTTTTGTTTAAAATATAGTTATCCTCCATTGCTGAAATAATGATTCTCTAATCAAGTTTTCTCAACTGGAATTTTCAGTAAGCAGAAGCAGAGGAAGTCAATTGTTCAGTTCTGTTCGTATTGCTAACATTAATATAGATTAAGTATGATTATACACTAAATAATGATAAAGAAAGGCAAAGGAAATTCAGCATTAATTTCACTTCCTCAATACATATGTATCTCTAATAATTCAGCTTGTATAGCTAGAGATTCACTGGGTCTGCAGCCCAGAATCATCTAGATTACTCTATTATAAAATAATCTAGGACATGAGTGTCCTGAAAGTTAGTTTCTTTTACTTGCATTGGGCGAGGAAACATTCTACTTCATGCAGAGCTTCAGAGCTTCAGAGCTTAAGAGAAGCAGTTGGTAAAGTGATATTCCTTTTCATAATAATTGAAACAAGTTTCCCATATTGAGACTTTCTGAACTCAACTAGATGACTGTAGAACTCAACTAGATGACTGTAGAGCAATTAGGGAAAGAAGTCCCTAATGGAGCAGAGATCCTAAAAGCGGACCGAAAATTTCATAGTCTTTTACATCAAGAGGGACCTCTGTTTTGTGCCTGAGGTCTATTCAAATTAAAATCCATGCAGCCCCTCTTTTTACACCTGTAAAAACCAAGCTTTTGAACATACTTTACTCTCATAATTGCCTCTGAAGAACTATCTCAGGATGCACCAAATGTTTAACATGGCAAATTATGTTACTTATACAGTAAGATTCCTGAAAATCTGGAGCACTGGAGTTTGAAAGAAACCAAAGAGGGGAAACCCTGTGGAAGAATCCATGTACCTGGATCTCTTGCTAAGCTCCAGTTTCATCATGCCTGGCAAGTGTTTCCTTATGGGGCTGCTTTTGTGGAAGCAGGGTGAGCCTCATCTCACTTTCCTGAACCCAAAGGGACACAGCAACCTCATAAAATTGTCAGAATGTCCCTTGACTGAACTCTACCTAAGTTTGCCTATAGAACCTGTCCTCCGTGAGCCTCTTCCCCTTCAGGACTTCTTGGCATCATTCAGATGTAAATCTGACCCGGGAGAGAAAATTTAAAAAGGAAAAGAAAGCAGGAGAAATTACAACTTTTTGTCAATTTCAAAACCTATAACTTTAGACAGAATCAAGTTCTTTAAACAAGAACTGCATAGTCACCATTGTTAACAAGGGGGAAAAAATGCAAGTTTAAAGAGCTAACTATCCTCGTAAGTTTTGATTACAATTGCCTTTGGGCTAGATTTTCTCGTTAGATGCTAATAAATGTTTTTCATTATGTGCAAGAAAGGTTTTACACAAATTCCATTTCCCAGAACTGTGTGAATGAAATGGAAAACCCCTTCTGGTTGTGGAAAAAAACAATGAAAAAACCAACAAAACCTCCCAGCTCAGTGTTTCTAGAGTACCCTCTGGTTTTGCTAGGTGGCGGTGTAGGCTAATGCATGAGCCTTCCTCTGCTCACCAGGTGGCCACATTCTGTGGGCAGCTAGGCATGAAGAGAAGGAAGAAGCCTTCAGCTTCTGCGGTTCTCCTCAAGAGTTAGTCAGGAATCTCACTGACAGGAGGTGAGATCCATTTGCCAAGGCTCTGGCCTCTGTCATTTCAGGAACTGTTTCCTTTTTTCCCCCCTTTCCTTCCTGTGTGATCAGTTGGCAGTGAGGGGCGTTCTAGGCCCTGGGTTTTGGCTATTCTTGAGGAGAATTCTGGGGGATCTTAAACTTAATTCTAAATATTGTGTTGCTTTCTGAGTCTCCCAAAAGTTGTTTAAAAATCTGTGGAGGAAGGACCAAGTTCGTGTTGAAGAATGAAAAGAAGGGACAATAATTCAAAGGTTTTCACCAGCTCCCTCCCAATCTCCTGAGTATAGTCAGCATGTGGGGAAATCCCGACACGTGTCCTTCCCTAAGAGCCCCAGTGTTTCTCAGGCTCCATGGGGACTGGGACGACCTTTCTCCATTCCTGCAGCTCTCAGAGCCAGCTCGTTGTAGAGGAATAGAAGGTCCTGTTGGGGTTGGGGTGGGGTGCGGGGGACATGGAGCACAGGTTAAAGAAGACCTATATAGTCTGGAGGACATCTAAGGCCCTTTTTACTTAAAAGAGAATTCCCCCTCCCCACAAGGCCTGAAACTCCCTTTGCCTGAAGGCATTAAAGGCACTCCTTAAAACACGAATATGATGGAAAGGTTTTAATTGGAAAAGCTGGAGAAAGAAGCCATTGCACAATGGCATTGCTCAGAGAGAATCTCAGGGGGAGCCAGTCATGGGTGGGGCGGGGTGGAGCGGGTGGGCTGTGCAGAAGCCAGAGGTAAGAGCTAGAATGGAGACAAACGTCACCTACTTAGCATCTTCGTGGGGCCACAGCTTGCTCTCTACCTGTGCCCTTTAGAACCTGGGAGTGAGATACAGGTCTCTGTTCCCCTAAGGTTTCCAAGAGAACCTGGGATTGAAATACTGTCCCAACATCTCTATAAGCACACACATACTTGCCTGCTCATGTGTCCTGGTTTTGGTTCCAATACATTTCTGCCTTACTTGCCCTCCCCTGAAATCTGCTTCATGTCTAAGGGCACCTGACAGTGGTCACAGGTCCTTGCCGGGGACACAAGGCTGAAGAGAGGCCTCAGCCAGGTGAAAGATCATCTATATATATATTCTAGGAAGGAAGCCTCATGAGCAGTCAAACTTGCACAAACACCTGAGATACAAATAGGGCTGCCACTAGCACAATATGTTTCAGAAAATAGCAGGGAGGAAATACTTTATAAAAAAGTAATATATAGAAAGTGAAAACAGGAATGAAAATAAATTTGGAAAAATTTATATATATATGTATATATTTCACAAGAAGGTAAGGAGAAACAAAAACCCAAAATTAGAGGGAGAAAAGCTGAGAATAAAAATGCACATCTATGGATTTTCATAAGTACATTGTGAGTTTACTTATTCTGAAGCTGTACTAAAGACATTTATTTGAGCAATTATAAGAACTCTTACCATGCCATGTCTATCTTGATACGTCTGTCTGTTTCAACCTTGAAAAATCTATCAGCCCTTCTTACATTTATCTCTGTCACAGCAATGATGCTTCTTTTGGCAGTAAACATCAGTAAACTTAAGTGCCTTGAGTCATATTTTCAATTTTTAATTAAATCATGGGCTAGCTAGAGTTTGATTTATTTAGTCCTGAATTAATTTAGACCCTGGTCCACATAAATTTACATGGTTTATTTAACAAGCTCATGATTGTATAAGTTTATAAAGCTTCTTAGGTAACAATATAAATTGTAAAATCATTCTCTTATTAAGCAGAGAATGGTAGAATATAATTTCTAAGGGTGGTGTTAACTTTATTCTTAAAACTAACATTATAAAGAAAAGCTGTTGTATTCCCAAATAAAGACATTTATGAGATCATTTAAAGATACTATAATCCCATATGTTTTCACTCAGGATTTTAGTGATATGGCAAAGTCCCATTAAGAACTGGTGGTGCTGATTTTTTTCTTTCCCAGAATGGTTACAGATGGTCGTAAATCCATACAGTAAGCATCTAGCCTCAAATATAGTAAATACTGTTTTAAGCTGCAGAAGTGTGAGTCATATGGATATCACTTTCCTAGAATTCTAATAAAAAAAAAAGCATCATGGCTAATTAATGTTCTCAAGAAAGGGTCACAGCTTACAGGAAATGAATCGGAAGGTGACAGGAAAGAAGGGTGGGGGACAGAGCACGCTCTGGCTAGGGATTGTTGATGAGATACTTAACTCTTGCAGCCAGAAAGTGGCAGCAGCCTTGAGGAGGAGAGTAAGTGGTGCTTGCATATTTAAACTCAGATCTGACCAAACTGGAAATGCAGGGATGGAGAGAGAGAGGGAAAGTGGAAGGGTAGGAAGAATGAAAGGAGAACCTGGCTAGAGGGGCTGGGCAAGGTTCAGGGAAAATGGCTGATGCAACAGCAGTGAGACCCCCTTTGCTGCTGATCTGGTCTGGGCCTTGCTGTCAAGTTGCTTTTGTGAGTTTAGAGTTTTGCAGAACTTCTGAATGTTCAACATGGGCACATCTGGCAGTTCAGCACTAGTGACTCAGTTTGAATTTGTGGCCTATAGCAGGTCATCATGTAACCCTCAGAAGAAAAAATGAATCAGATTCATCTGCAAAAGGCAAAATGAAATTTGCTTTGTGGGAAGAAAGCAAAATGCTCCCCATAGTCGTGTTGTGGAGTGGAATGTAGGTGTTCTGTGACCTGAGGGCTGGCGTAGAGAGATGGGAGGAGCCAGAGACCAGGCCTGCATGGAGGTGCTCAGACTGCTTTCTCATTGTCCAGTTCATTCTTTACATTAGCTTACAACATACCATCAGGATGAAAGGTCCAACACAGGGTTTTTTGTTTTTTGTTTTTTGGGTTTTTTTTGATGAACAATTTGATGGACATGAAACCTTTTCAGAGGTCTAAAAATCAAAGCAAACTTTGTTACATGCTTAATTTACTTATTTGTCAGAAAGAAATCAGGATTCTTCCGGGAAATCTGGAAAGGGCGGGTATCATACTTCTAGCAATTCCTGAAAGTCCTCATGTATTATTCATTTTCCTGGCGGGAGGGGATGTGAGGGCCTCTGTTGGTTTGCAACATCAGAAGCATAGCTGTATTATCTTGAGGAGATATGTTACACTTCTTTTTCAGAAAGTCATTTTCATGTGCCTGATTGCACTTTTCATGGGGGATTGGGGTGGGGAGACATGACTATCATATAATCCAATAAAATGTCAGGTATCGCAAATCCCTAAAGGTTGGGGCAATTTGGGCTGACCCCAGGGAACCAGGAAACATTAGCAGAATCCTCTTTCTGCTCTGTGTCTGGCAGGGGCACTGATGGCCCCGTGGTGGATGCAGTGAGAAGAATGGTTGGGTTCCAATACATTGCCAACACTGGAAAGTCCCGTTTGCATGTGATATTGTTTTGTGAAAATGACAGTTTTGCTGAAAAGAAATAAAAAGCCAAGAAAACCTGAGTAATGTTTACAACATATCATAAGAGTGAAGACTTGTGTTCAAAACCCAGCTCAACAGCTAACTAGGTGTTTGACCATGGACAAACCATGTTATTTCTCTGGGTCTCAGTTTCCCAGGAGGACTGGGCTTTTGAATCAGTATAAGCCTGCCAAGTTCTAAAATATCTTCAGAGTCTTTTAAGTTTCTTTTATTGTATTTTTTATATATTCTAACAAGGAGTGGAGGACAAGTAACTGACTTTTTCTAAAATCTCCCTGTCATTTATAGAATATATGTATATTTTGGACAGGGAAGTTATGGCAACATATTACTAACATCCTTCCTGGTGTCATCTGTTTCTAATGACAGCATCTTGGCCCTGACCTTTTTGAAGGCACATGAGAAGTTGAAGCATCCTGGCCCTTGTAGGTGCATATTAAAGAGTAGAAACCATCACTGCAGTTGGGTTGCCAGAAATCTAGCCAAAAAGACAAAAATGACTATAATATGCACTTAAATCTATATGGAACAAAGGAATTGTAAGAGGACATATAAGAGTATAAAGATGTGAAGAATAGATGGTGTTAGGCTAGCCCTGTCTCAGGAGGATGTGCTGGGGGCAGCTCAGCCCTTTCCTGCTGAAACCTCAGCGTTGGGCTCTTCTGTTTTTACCTGGGCATGGAAAGTAGAGAAGAATGAACTTTCTGGGCTTGGTTATTTGTACATACATGTCCAGTAACCCACTAAACAACTGCTGCCATCTCTGTCCTGAATGGAGAGAGAGACTGTTTTTTGTATTTTTTTGTATTCCAAACTCTCATCCTTCTTGAGGTTAATATGCAATGCCAAGAACAGTTATTCACCCAAGGATTCTGTAAAGTCTTTATAGCTTTACAGGGCAAAGGATGAGATACTGAAATCAGGCACCTTGCTTTCTTGTACTACTCTAGGCCTCAGGGTGTGGTGGGGTAGGTGGTGTGTGTGTGTGTGTGTGTGTGTGTGTGTGTGTGTGTGTTGGCTGGGAGGGCTAAGGGGAGATCCATGAGGTTCCAAAAGGGAGTTTTCTGAGCCTTGAGAGAATGTCTCTGATAGTTAATTTTATGTGTCTCCTTGAAGTTCATCTTTAGATGAGATAGCATTTAAATCTCTGAGAGTAAGCAAATTGCTCTCTATAATGTAGATGGGCCTCATTTAATCTGTTGAAGGCCAAAGTAGAACAAAAAAGACTAGGCTCCCTGAGCAAAAGGGAATTCTCAGCAGACTGCTTTTGGACTTCATATGCACCATTAGCTCTCCTGAGTCTCAAGCCTGCTGGCCCACATTGCAGATTTGGGACTCACCAGCCTCTGACTTGTGTGAGCCAACTCCTTATAATAAATCTCTTTGTATTGCATGCAAACACACACACACACACGCACGCACGCACGCACGCACGCATAGCAGTTTCTATTTTTTCTGGAGAGCCCTGACTAATAGTGTCCCTCATGGACTTAGCTACTTCCTTCCTCTTTCTCTTCTCTCCTTACTTCCAATAGCCTTTTCTCTTTATGTCCTCTTTCCCCTATTATTAGATTCCTGGGAAACAGAATTTAGGGCACAGGATGTTTATTAGGTAGTACACTTGGGATCTACAGTTGTGAAAGAAAGGGAGTGGGAGCAGGATTAGGATGAAGGAGAAACAGAAATTGAGTTTCTCAGTGGTGACTTCAGCCAACCTCTGGGGAGAGGGGCTCTGAAGCTAAAATGACCTGTCCAAGTTGTTCCACCCTGGACAAAAAGGCCAGCCCCTGTGTCCCCATTTCAGCCACTGAATGTGAGCAAGTCCTTGGGCCAGGTGGCTCCCTGTAGCTGAGGCCAACCTGTAGGCACTGGAGCTGAAGACTGCCCCAACGGCTGGGTAGTAAGTCCTCTCTTGAATGGGCAAATGGGATGTGTTTTCACGTCACCACACCTGTGTCAGAGGCTGTTTGTCATCCACCAGTAAACATATATCCTTCATCTATAGGTACCTAATTTTTATCTATACACTTAATAAAGTGTTTAAAATAAAAACTACATTTCCAAGCCTCTCTTGCAGCCAGGTGTGACTTTTCATTTGTGGCCAATGGGATGTTAGCAGAAGTGTGTGCAGCCTGTACAATGTGTCCTTAAATGGAGGAGCATCTGACTGGAGGACAGATGCAATGACTGGGGTTCCAACAACCACTTTGACCAGGAAGTTATCTTGGAAATGGAGATTACACATGGCAGAGCAGCATAGAGAAAGAGCTTGCTTTTCTACCCCTATGAAGTATTCATCAACCTTGCTCTAGCTGCCTCCAGACTTCTTGAACACGCGGGAGAAAGAGAAAGAGAGAAAGAGAGAAGGAGAATATTTTTTCTTATTTAAATCATTATTATTTGGAAATTTTGCTTCTTACAGCTGAAACTAATTCTAATTTATACTCTCATAACCCCTTTTCCAAGGTGAAACCCTCCACTCCATAGAAAAATAATCAAGTCCTACACTCTTTGGTACTTTCTTGTGTTTTGTATCTTCTATAACGGCTGTTCTTCTTGGTCTACCCTCTGATGGGTCAGCAGCAAAAAGGATGAATTCTGGCTTCTGTGCTGTCTGGCTTAGAGGCAGGCAGTGTACGTATTGGGATGAGATTTGGCCAGTGGGAAGGAATGAAAGGGCTTCCATTCTGGCTTATGGTTTACTCTCTCTTTAAATGTACAAAATTAAACCGCCTCATCATAACAAGGATTAATTTCTTTCTAACTAGAACCATTTGATTAGCACGAAAAACTTGTATTCCTCCTACCACATATATTTGACTCTATGCAAACTAGTGCTGAGGCCTTTTTACATTAAGGGAGAATCTGCCGTGGGTCACATTGCCAAATTGTATTACTTTAATTGACAATGAAGGACTACTGCCCAAATGCCTTTCCCTATCTTTAGTGTAAGGATTGGGGATGGAAGAAGTTTTTCTTCTCTTGCATTCCAAATTTGAGGAACTTGGACAAAGACTGGGAGGTGACAAAGATCGGGAAGTGGAGGTGGGGAAAATGAGGGATCGATCAGAAGGAGCGAAGGCGCAGCTGGGTGCCCACGCCCTACTGTGGAAGACAAGTTCTAAGGTGACTTCGTGATCTTTGCTTTTGCTGTTAATGCCCTTGTTCCTTCTCTTGAGTGTGGGCAGGCCCCATGGCCTACTTCTAACCAAAGTGATACAGCAGAGATAATTAGATTATGATTATGTGTCGGTGATCACATTATATACAGTTATAATTCCCACCTTAACAAGGAAACCCCCTCCTTTGCTGCCTTTGAAGAAAAAAGCTGCTGCTATTGTGAGCTATTGTGGAGAATGTGGTGTCACAAGGAGCTGAGGGCAGCTTGTGGCCAACAACCAAGAGGAAACTGAAGTTCTCAATCCTACAACTGAAAGGAATTTAACACTGCCAGCAACATGAATGAACTTGGAAGTGGATCCTTCTTCAGTTGAGTCTCAGATGAGGCTGCAACCCCAACTGACACCTTGATCACAGCTTTTGAAACACTAGGCAGAGGACCTAACTAAGTTGTTCCTGGACTCCTGGCACATAAGAACTATGAGATAATGAGTGTATGTTGTCTCAAGCTAGTAAATTCACGGTAATATTGTTATACTGCATAGATAACTGATTTATCTATGAATCTGGACTTAGAAAGGAAAAACATGCAAACTTCTTTGATGAAGACTTTTCAGAGCAAGATAATTTTACTTTGGAAGACTGGGGTTGGAAGCACAGCAGATGAAGTTTGCCTTATACTCTGCTAAATATTTGTAAATGGAAGGAGGGTGGGTGGCTACAAAACTGGTAATTCAGCAGTCCAGGTGCAAAAGTAGCTAGAACCAGAAAGGAGATTAACAGTGGGAATTAGCAAGAAAAAAGCTATATAAAGATTTGTGACAGAAAAAGGGGACAGTTGATCTCTTAGAGTAAAGACATTGAAGCAAAGGCAAAAAAACAAAAACAAAAACAAAAAACCCTGTTTTTACAAAAATATAGGGGTTTGGGTGATGGTGCTGGAGAAAGTGGAGGTGATGGTGGTGGTGAGAGGTTGGGGAGAGTTATGCACTTATATTATGGGTGGCAAGTGAGAGAAACATTTCTAAAAAGGGATGCTTCAGGGGGTAGAGCACTGAGATGGACTCACAGTCTGGTTCCATGGGCTCTGGGTTGGAAGGCCTATGTCTGAGTCCCAGATCCATTGTACATTATCTGTGTCACTTTTGCAAATTACTTCATCTCTCTAGGCCTTAGTTTCCACTTCTGTAAAGTAGGGCTAATTATTGGACCAGTCTCATAGGATTATTGTGTTGGATCAATGAGGTAAGTATCCAGCCTGGCACATAATAAAAGCCTAATCAATGATAGCTTTAAAAAATAATGACTGGATGAGGAGTCATAATATTTGGTCACATTCAGGCTTTCTAAAGTACTTGTAGCGATCGAAAGCAAATTGTATAACCTCTTTGAACAGAGATGGCCCATCAAGGTGTCATGATTGCTCCAGACAGTGATTTTCTTCCTTGGCTTCCTATTCAAATTGTCTAGGAGAATTAAAACATACTGATGCATGGGCTCCACTCCTAGAGATTCTGACTTAATTGGTCTGAGTATCAGGATCTTGAAAAATCCCACAGATGATGTTGATGTATAGCCAAGTTTGAGAATCACTGCCTTATTCAGTCACTCCTTAATAGTAGCCCTTGATTGTTTCAGATGTAGTGTTTTTGTTTACCCAGTTAGATGCCAAGGACTTATGGACTCATCTATGTGTTATCCTTTATTTTCTGGCAAAGTAAGAGGCACAGGGGATTGGAAGTTGAAAGACTTGGATTCTCGATCTAGTTTTTCCTAACTGGCTATGGGACACTGGGTCATAAGATTGAGCATGTACTATGTCCAGACAGTATACCAAGTACTTTGTATGTGTTAGTTATTTATCCTGGCAACCTCAGAGCTAATAATAGAGAAATTAGTAACTTGCCTAAGGCCACACCACTGAGCACCCAGATGTGAATCCAGTAGGCCTGAGAGCCAACCGTGAATACTCAACCTTCCCAGGCTGATACCAGGCTGCCTTTGATTTTATTCAACCCTAAGTGGAGGAGCTGGGCTGTCCTTGGGTCCTTCCCAGCTCTGATGTTCTACTGCTCCCACCTGCGCCTGGTGGGTGGTCTGGCACTATTTAGCTGTGGATTGATTGTTAAATCAAAGAACTCACCTCAGACCACAGTAGGTGCAATGGAACATGGAATTCATGACCTAGGAGGGTGGCTCTGCTCAAAAAAAAATGATGATAATGTTCCGTTAACCACTTTTTATCCCTTTATGCTTTTGGCCTTCTGTTTAGCCAAGCAAATGAGAATAGAGATGTGTTAAAGTCACCAGAGGCTAGTTTAGCCTAGGATGTTAAAAGAGAAATTTCCATACATAAAAAAAAAATTATCAGGAAGTTGAGGGAATAGAGAGTAATAGCAAGAGAAAAGATTTATAAATCTCGTGAATGGATGTGGCCCAAAAAGTAAAAAATAATTCTGTGACTGAAATTTTCTGTGGCTGCTGGATTTTAGGATGGTGAAGTCTGATGTTTAATTTTAAGTTGATGCCTGCTGTTCTGTGCGGTAATACCCTTCATTAGCACTAAACTATCCAGAAAATTACATTCACAGCCTTTTGTTAATGGTGCTTTGAGGAAATAAAGGAATATGAATTGTACCGCACATGGAGAAAAACACTGAGGAAGACAGATGATGGTTGCAGGAGATAATACAGAGAATAGAAAGGAAAAGTTTAAGGAAAGCAAGAAGAGGTGTCAGTGGAAACTTAGCCCCCTACTAGTCCTCAAATACATTGGGTGATCACCAGGCTTAAATAAATTTAATTTAGCATATTAAAGGACAGGAAGATCCTAAAGTTTGAGGTTCTGGGATGCCAGGAGGCTAATATGTAGGTTATTCAAGGTAATACAAGAGGTGGATATAGAAGAAGGTAAAAAGTATGGTTTCTTCAGTGGAACATGAGGTAATAACATGGAGACTACTTAATCTACATAGATTTTGAGAAAAAGAAGAAAAGCAACTAATAATATTTTCTTTTCAGCAAGTTATGATAACTGGGTAAAATGTATGAAACTTAGGAACCTGCACATGGAGAGACAGAGGAAAGTGTCCAGACTAATGGGGAAGGTGAAAGAAAGGGGCTGGGCAGGAAGGATGAGGGCAGACAGAGCCGATTTCATAACTTAGATGAGCGCCGGGCCTCCAGAGTTGAACAAGAGCTGGACCCTTCCAGGACATTGGAAGAGGGAAAAGAATGATTTTATGTTGAATGTGTTTATTGGTGGACACATTGTAAATCAACAAGTACCAAAACCACCCACCCACCCAGAGCTCAAAGGAAGCCCCTAAAGTTTGGCTCCAAGTGACTCAATCCATTACTAAGAATCACTTGCATTAGGCTATTTCTGCTTCATCCAAAAGGTTTTCAGTTACTATCAGAGTCAACAGGAAATTAATCAGCAAGTAGAAAATTGAAAGATCTGCATCTCGCTGTAGGAGTCATTAAAATAAAAGCAGATTTGGCGAAATTGCAAGGTGCTTTAAATTTTTTTTTTTAAAATCTCTCTTTAGCCCTTTTTTAATAAGTCAAAGATTCCAATTTCAAAAGCCTGAAGAACAAAGGCTCCTTGGAAGATGGGGTACACTCTGTCCTAGGACCTGCACCCTCTGCCAGTCTCATCGCCATCCAAATAACTTTTCCTTTGCTCTCTCCAAAATCCCCTGGAAACCCAACCACACTGCGACACAGTCTATTTAAAACTTCCTGAACTCATCTCAGGCCATATCTCTGTCCTGTATTGTTTGACTTGCCTCTCCCCTCTAAGCTCTTAGGAGGAAAGAGGTTTTTTGGTTTTTTTTTTTTCTTGTTTTGGAATGATTTTATTTATTATTGTAAGCCAGGGTGGAGAATGTACTTCCTTGCTTATCGCACAGTTATGTAGAAATATGAAATAATAATACCTGGATGCGGTAGAGACCATAAAACTCTGCCTATCATATAACCTTTGGTCTGCCATCCTGAATATCTGGGGAAGCAGCTTCTCTTAGTCTTCCTTATGGAAACTAGAAACCCAGAGACCCGGAATTCGAGAACTGATATATGGAAGGATGGCAAGAAAAATTTTCTCATTCTCTTCCACCAGCTTCTGCTCTATAGATCTTAAAAAGTGCCCCTCTTCTCCCTGCCTCAAAGTGGTTGTAAAGAGAATGGATATGGAGCCAAATGCATTTGATCTGGAGTCTTAGTTAAGACTCTTGGTTGTAAACAACGGAAACCATCTCCAATTGGCATAAGCAGGAAGTTGGAGAACCACTGGGATTTCTCATAGAGCCCATAGGCAGTTCTCAGGGGCCAGCCAGGAAACTCAGCCATGCTCTTTTGCTCTCTCTCTCTCTGACTCTCGTATTTGTTTCCTGGATCCTACTAAATGTGAGTTTCATGAAAGCAAAGATTTTATCTGGTTCGTTTCTTGCGGGCTCACCCATGCCTAGAACAGTGCCTGGCAAATAGTAGTTGCTTGGTCAGCATTTATTTCTGTATTTCTTTGCAGAACAGCTTCCTATGTTCCTCTGTGGGCATTTCAGGAGATAGTCACCCCTCAATATCCAAATTTCCACCTTTGAAGTTCTGGCTGTGTCAAGTGTTCATCCCTGATCTGTCAACACTGGCCAGGGGATGGAGTTTCCTGCAAATATGATTGAGGCAAAGGTGCTGGTTGCATGAAAAGAGAGTCCTTTGAAGTTAGGCAGACACCATCACACATGTTGTTATCAAGGAATTCAGAGTGCAGCAAGAACAGAAAGCCAAGTAAACAGATAATTGGGACTTGAATAAGTGCTGTGACAGGCATAGATAAGGACCATCAGCAGTATACAGGAGGAGAGACACTCAACAGGAGGTGAGAAGAGGCTTGGAGAAAGGACGCTCCAGGAATGCTGCCTGAAAATGATGATGCCTGAGATGAGTCCCCAGTGATGAATAGGAAGGGTGGGTGAGGTGGGTAGACCAGGCAGAGGTTTTACATTTGCAAAGCTGTGGAGAAGTTGACATAATGGTTTGTTCAGAGCACTAGTGCCAGAGTAATAAGACAGATAAAGCGGGACTGGTGTGTATGGGCTGTAACAGTTGGCTATTGCTATATAACAAAACACCTCAAAACCCAGTGACTTAGATAATTGCTTTTATTAATACTCATGAGTCAACCAATCATCAGCTGGGAAGTTGAACTGGCTCAGACCTATCTGATCTTGTCTGGGTTTGCTCATGTGTTTGTTGTCAGGTGGCAGACTGGGTGCTGGCATGTGTTGGATGGCCTCACTCTCATGCTGGCAGTTCACTGGTTGTTAGCTGGGTGTCAAGGTGATGTGTTTCTTATCATACATCAGGCTAGCCTGAGCTAGCAGAAAGTAGAAATACACATGGCCACTTAAGACCTAGTTTTGAAACTGGCATGCAATCACTTCTGCCCCATTTTATTAACCATAGAAAGTCACCAGACCACTTTATTCAAGGGACAGACACATCTCTTGATGGGAGTTGCTGAAAGGTGCTGTTGCAAAGGATGTACATCGAGAAAAGGATGAATAATTAAAATCAATTGTGCAATCAATTCAGCACAAAGAACTTAGATGCTTGGATTTTTCTTAAGAAAAATAGGGAAGCATCAAAAGGATGTTTTATTAAAATTGTGTTCTTTTAATTATTAAACTTTATTATAAAATTATATTAGAATACTTTATTATTAAAATATTTAAAAAATTTAAAGTTATTTTTCATTTACACATGCAAAATTAAACAATATTTTCCCTTAAACAAAAGATATCAGATAAGGCTAGAGTCTCCTGCCGACCATATCATTGCTGAGTAGGGTGGTGTGAATGATATTTGCCTGGACACTACCCTCCTTCAGGTCCCCTCCAGCATTTTTTTGCCTCTGGTGATCCAGCTAATTTGGAAGCCACATGATTCTCTTTGCCCTCAGACCACATTCTCTATTTCTCCACAAAGATTTTATAAGAAACTTTGTCAGTTGTCTCATGACATCCAGATCCACGGTGTCTACAACATTTCTTATTGATTCTTGATCTAGTAAACCTGTCAGAAAAGAGAAGGAGAGAAGTCCAGTCTTAGCTCTCTAAATCTCCTCTTCCTTTTTTTAAATTTAAAAATTTTTCAATTTTTGGCATACAAATTTATATTAGTTTCAGGTGTACAACATAGTGATTATACATTTATATAACTTATGAAGTGATCACTCCAATAAGTCCAGTACCCATCTGTTACTATATATAATTATTACAATATTATTGACTATATTCCTTATGCTGTACTTTACATCCCCATGACTATCTTGTAACTACCAATTTGTACCTCTTAATCCCTTTCTCTATTTAGCCCACCCCCAACCCCAGTCCCATCAGGCAACTCTCAAAATGTCTCTGTATCTATGAGTTTATTTCTGTTTTGTTTGTCCGTTTTGTTCTTTAGGTTCCACACGTAAGTGAAATCATATGACATTTGTCTTTCTCTGTCTGATTTATTCCGCTCAGCACAATCCCCTCTAGGTCTATCCATGTTGTTACAGATGGCAAAATTTCATTCTTTAAAAAAAATTTTTTTATGGCTGAATAATATTCCATTGTATAAATGTACCACTTCTTTATCCATTCATCCATTAATGGACACCCAGGTTGCCTCCATATCTTGGTTATTGTAAATAATGCTACAATGAACATATATTCCTTCAAAGCAGTATTTTCACTTTCTTCGGATAAATACCCAAGAGTGGCATTACTAGATCCTTTGTCCCTTGTTATAGCTTTTATTTTAAAGTTTGTTTTGTCTGATATAAATATCACTACTCCAGCTTTTTTTTTACATTTCCATTTTCATGAAATATCTTTTTCCATCCCTTTACTTTCAGTCTGTGTGTGTCTTTTCCCTGGTCACCTGAGCCCAGTGCTCCAGGTGTGTCCCTTGTATGGGTTGTGTGTGCCCTCCTGTTATAGTTGAGCCTCGGTTGCTGTTTGTATGTCAGTGGGAACGACTGACCCTCGGGCTGATTGGTTGTGATGACTGGCCGTAACCAGTGGAAGAGCTGTTGTGCAGAGGCTGACCCTACAGAGCAGGATTCACTTTAGCAAGACTCCGGTGCCTGCCCATTCTATTTGGGTATGTCGTCCTCAGATGAGCCCTGAGTGGTGCTCCAGCTCCAGTCAAAGCTGGCCACCAGGCATGCTGACCCCAGGGCCTTCAGGGAGAGGCCCTGCTGCAGGCCAAATTCAGCCTATGCACTATCCAGAGCCACCTGGCAAAAGTCACTAAGGAATCTGTAGATGCTCTCCATATGTACTGGGCTTAGAGGTGCCTTGAGAGACCAAGCCGCATACCGAGACTGGCTGCCACTAGTACTGGGCTTGGGGCTGCTCAGCAAAAGGTACAGGGAATGCTAAGGCCAGATGATGCTTGTTTAGGTTTTGTGAACCTTTCAGAGATTTTAGGAAAGTCCACAGCATGAGCCAAGATAGGCCATTTGTATGGAAAATCCATTGGAGGTGGTTTGGGTGGGCCTGCAAGTTGGAAGCGGTGGGGTCCCAGTGTTAGGTTGATGGAGATTCAGATATAGTGGCCTGCTGTGTTTGCCAACAGGGAGCAGGGAGGGCTCAACAAAAGAACAATGGATTTTGCCACACTTCTGTCTGGGAGAAAGCCGCCCCTTCAGCTCTTGCCTTGAAACCAGACAATTCATTTCCTCCCTATCTATCCCTGGTGCTTTTTGAGCAGCTACCCCAGCACTGGAGCTCAGAGCAAGTGAGTCTGTCAGCAAATAAGTCTGAGCATGAGCCCTTTAAGAGAAATGTCTGCAATTCCTGCAGCCCTTCATCTCAACCACAATCTCTACTGGTTTCCACAGCCAGAAGTTATGGGGATTTCTCTTCTTGGCGTTGGAACCCTGAGCTGGGCAGCCCAGTGTGAGGCTAGGACCCCTCACTACTCTGGGGAGTCCTCTGCAGCCTAGACATCCATCCTGCTTCTCAACCATCACATGTGGGACCAGCCCATTTTGCATCTCTGCCCCTCCTATCAGTCTCCAGGTGGCCTCTTATATATGTCCCCAGTTGTAGGACTTCTGTTTAGTCAGACCTCAGGTGACTCCCAGTGATAGGTGTTCTGTAGTTTAGCTGTAATCTTGATATGGTCATGAGAGGAGGCAAGCACAGTGTCTGCCTACTCCACCGTCTTGACTGGAAGTCTCTAAATCTCTTTTTCCACTCGCTCAAACCTCCTTTAATAAACTATTCTAGAAAGTGGCTTGAGTTTCATACTGAAATAACTAGTCTAATTTTTGGTTCGTCCGTATTGATGCACTTTTTTGAAATTTGAGATTTAGTTACCTTCCTGTGGCCAAAGTTCCTTACACACAATAAGCAGCATTTCTACCATTTCATCCTTGGATCCTTCCAGCTCCTTGAGATAAATTCACCAAGGCCCACTTGCTTGATCTCATTTAGATCTGCCAGGCACATAGGCCAGCTCCTCACTTGGCCGGTTCTTCATTTCTCTCATGCAATTAACTTAAGTCCTACTACTTGATATTGGGAAAAGAAAAAGAAAGGCAAGAGAGATGGGGAGAAAGGGTGGAAAGTTTAAAGATGAGGAAAGAAGGCGCACAACAGTTATGCAACTTTTCTAAGGCTACGTGACTACTAAGAGTCAATGTTAGGATTTACGCTCCATTCTTTCTGATTCCATAGCCAAGGTTTTATCCACCATGTATTGATGACTCCTTCTATCTTTTAATATATATTTTTTAAAAATTTGGGGTCATCAGAGAACATTTCAGGCAGCCACATAACTTCTTGGGGCCACCACTCCCAGTCCTGGGCCATTTGCATTGAGTGGAATTGTAGTCAGAATGTCTTTATGGGAGTCTCTGATCTTCTGTATATTCTCTGAACTCTGAGAATCCACCCTCCTAACATTAAAAGCCCATGTCTGATTGAGCTGGTGCTATTCTTTTCTGTTTGCCCAAAGTTTAAGCTACTACTTTCTGCCTAGTTGCTGTTTTTTTCTTAATTACTTTGTCACAACTGTTCAAAAATCAAGGCACAATAATGGTTTTCCTTATCACTTTTTAAAACTTCTGGGAGATGAAGTGGTTGTAAGTCATGTGAAGAATTTATTGTGTATGTTGTTCTTAGTTAAACTTATCCCGGTCTTGCCACATAATAAAATGCTCTGAGTCCTGCATTCTGCTGGTTATTTTGGGTTTTGTTTGTTTGTTCATTGTTAACCATAACTGAACTTTAAGTCTGGGAATAGTTTCTAAGTTTCTGAAACTAGTAAGTGGCTCCCATCTTTCCATTGTCGCTATAGATCAATTTTGAGGAGAAATTCAACCTCAAAACCTTATTGATTCATTCCTCTCACATGCTCCTCCCCTCCTCCATATTTAATTAATGACTGTTTTCTTTTCAAAATATCTTTTACATCCTGATTTTCATGACTCTTTTTTTTT
Organism: Pteropus medius; assembly: GCF_902729225.1. Taxonomy (NCBI): domain Eukaryota; kingdom Metazoa; phylum Chordata; class Mammalia; order Chiroptera; family Pteropodidae; genus Pteropus; species Pteropus medius. The sequence goes on from NW_024351073.1 coordinate 2,715,213, forward strand.
TTTTTACCATAATAAATAAAACAAGTTCAGGCTTCTAAAGCTTCTTAACCCACCGTATGGCAGTAACTCCTAAATTGGACCAGTTGTCATGCAGCTTTTCTTGCCAGCATGTATCTCACCCTGATGGTTAACCCAAACCAGTCACACTAGTCCCGTTCCCCTTTCCAGCAATAAGGAATGGTTTATGAATGAACATATGGCCCAATTCTCTTTAAAGAAGTGTGAGAGGATATTTATTGTGGACCTTCTGGGAAAGGTTTTCTTGTTCTTAAAAAACAGGAGAGTCTGTTTCTTTGCCCCTTCTGGATGTGACAACAGAGTCTCCAGCAACTGTTCCTTGTGTGTGATACATGGAGACTGCCCTACCTACACACTTCTTGTTATGTGTAATTTGAGCCATCCATATTTTAAAATACAAAACAACATACCTTTTGATCATGTTTGTCAAGTCAATTAACTTTATAATTTCATCTTCAACTGAGAATTCCAAAAAGGACATCTCACATTGTTTCTATGAATTAAAGGGAGCAAGAACTCTACAAAACTGAAACTGTTTTAAAATCCTTAAAAATAGCAAACATACACCATGGAATTAACTTCAGTATTGGAACAACATGTAGACTAGTGATCAATTCAGTGAGCGTCGAACACTCATTTACTAAAAAGAATTCTATTTTGGCTTCTTAGCTTTAATGTGTGGCAACAGAACCTTTTGATACCTACAGTTATTGATCATGCCTTTGGTTACTATACAAATGTCATAACCAAAATTCGTGGTGTATGGGATGAAAGGCACTTTGAACAATGAAATTCAGCAAATTCTTTCAATGAACTAGTTATTTCTCGAGGTCCTTGAGCTATTAGTGTCAGAGTGAAATAGCATGGTCAGCAATTATCTAGTGAATTTTTGATAAATAAATTGTCATTCCCAGGCAAAAAAATTTAAGAATTAAATGCAAAGCATCTCAACAGATATACCAGCCTCTCTGCCTGTAATGTCCCACTTTCCATTTTACTCATGCCAGATTAACCAACCTAAGATATAAAACATTTTGTATGACTTCATTCCTCTTTTCAAGTTACCTTCCATGAAAGGAATTGAGAATTGGAGGCAAAGATCCAAGATTATAAGAATCTATACAATTCTATAACTTTGTTACTTCCTCATACTTATGTTTTTTTTATATTCCATGCTTCGTAATTTTTATTCATTCAACAAACATTTTTGAGCATCTGTTCTCAGGCGCTATGCTATACCCTTGTGGTACAAAAAAAAAAAATGAGTAAAAATCAATTTCTGCCATCAGGAATTTATAGCCTAATAGAAGAGTATGGCAGGCACTAATGCTGCCCACTCAGTAGATTCCTCCAGTTCGTTCTTCTTAACAGAACCATGATTTTGTTCAGAAAGTAAACTGTCTGACCAGAGGGAATGATCTGTAATTTGTCTAGGAGTGAGCATGTGAAACTTAGGGGGTAGTCTACTGGAGATTCAGAGAAGAATTTTCCTCCTGATAAAAAGCATGAGCCAACCACCTGTTTCCCCCAGTCACAGGGGAAACCAAATATCAGATGGCAAGCTAATGGTGAAAGCCAACAAGGAGCAGCCAAAGCCCTGGGCCTTGATGCTAGGCAGAAGGGGAGCCCAGGCAAGAGTGAGTGGCCCTGAAGCTGAAAGGCTGTGATCTCAATCTCAGGCATATCAGACTCAAGACTACTGGCCAGCTCCAGTTCCAGCTACTCGTTGTGCTCCGATTGTCAGCAACATAAAACTCTTTACAAGCCCTTGGACATGCTGTTGCCTACCACCATGCCTTCGTGCATGTTCTTTGCTCTGCCTAGAATGCTCTGCCCCATGTTTGGTGAATTTCAATTTAATAAACATAACATTATCTTTTCTGAGAAGCAAAAGGCACATCTCTGCTCCCTGTAGTGATGCTGATGACTTCTCTTCTGTGGATACTAATAGATAGTAAACATTTACTGAGTGCTTCGTTGTGCCCAGATTGTGTTAAATGCTTTATATTATTACGTCACTTAAGCTTCATGATAATCTTATGAAATCAATACCATTATTAACCTCATTTTACAGATGAGAAATATTAGTAATTTTTCCAGGTCCAATAGCTGGTATGTGGCAATACATGAAGTTTAAACCCAGTTCTGTCTGATATCAAAGTTGGCCATATTTACTACTTTACTATATCAACTTTTCGCTAATAATTTTTTTTTTTTGCAGAATATTTTCCTACTAGAATGTAAGTGCTTCGAAGGCAGTAACAAATTCTTGTTTTTCTTAAATTTTCAAGGCCTGGAAAAGGACCTGGTACATATAAGGTACTTCAGCAATGGTTGTTGATTGAATGAGTAAATGAATGACTCGAACACTCAAATATTCTTCTTAATCTTATATCCTACATTCCCCAAATGGACTCTCCTACATATAGAAGCCACTGTCTACAGAACACACTTTGCATTGTCAAACTTCTGGTCTCCTATTTATGCTATTCTTTTTGTCATGAATACACCTGTTCTCTGTCCTTCCCAGTTCAGTCGCACTCAAACAAGTGATCTCTCTCTTCTTTTCTAATCACTATGATACTAATTTGGCATATATATATTATTATGCATCATATGTATTTTGGGTAGGTGCTTGCATATTATGTATTTCAGATTGTCATGTTGCCTGTCGTCTTTGAATCCTATGTAGTACCTTTAGCAATGCTATGCAAGTAGATGGCAATCAATGAATGTTTGCAAAAAGAATGAGTGAGTGAAAAGTAGTTGTCAATCCAGTGAGTGACAAGTAGTTGTCAATCCTGTGATTGCTGGGTTCCTGGGAAGTCCTCTGTCATCCCAATCATTCTACTCAGGTAAGTTAGATTCAAAATCTTACTATTACACATTTATTCTTTCGGCTTCCTCTGAATTTATCTTCTTATTCTCATTCTTAACTCTAATCATTCTGATTAATGTCATTCACCCCAGGATGATAGAGATGCTTTCCTCTTGATTCTTTGGGAGTTAGTTGTAGAGCCAGGTACCCCACCTATGGAAGACATAAAGGGCTTATAACAGGCCCTGAAAGTCATGTCTGGAATCATTCGGCAGAGGAAAGACTTCACTTGACTACTCAAGAGCATCTTTTCAACCACTCTTACAGAGGTAATGCTTTTCATCTGTGGTAGGATGAAGGGGAAAATATGCTCAATTCAGATGTAGTCTGTGAATTTGTGAACACTTAGTGTGGCAAACAGCCATGTCTGTCCTGTTACTTCTGCTCACTTCCTAATGGTTTATTTATCCAAAGCAATTCTCCTTTGACCTGTTACGTCTAGCTAAAAGGTGTTTAAACACAAACCAACTATCAGCCTTGGGAGTAAAAGTGTCAATTCGAGCACAACTTATCAGTTTCCCAGGCAGTTTGGAAATTCCCTTGGGGCTTAGAGTAAACTACGTATTACCAATCTAGACTACTGTAGGTTTTATCAGAAGTCCTACTTTCAAAGGCTAGCCCTGCATGACCAAAATACCAGTTCCGGGCCCTGAATCTGAAGTCACCATCCCTAGAATGCCTTCAGTGTCTTTCAGAAACCCAACGGCAATGCCAAATATCAGTTTCCTATTAAATAAACATTCCTTCCTTCCTCAAATCGTTTTTTCTTTTAATGCATCTCACCAATTTTCAATCAATCATCTTCCCATTCAAGTGCGTGTGTTTTATGTAAACTCTTTACTTTTTGGAGACCCAGGGAAGGGCTTGCTTCTCATTTTCCTCAAGTTCGTCCCTATCTCAGTATAGCTGATTTGACACTTAGTCCCCACAGAGTCTGCAGATCCTTAGGGTAAGGAACACATGGGCCACTGCAGAGTACTTTTCCTGCTAAGCGCAGTCATTATGTGCCAGTTAGCTGGGGAATCTCAGTATAGCTAAGGTCCATGTAAGATCCAGTTTACAGGAAAATATGATATTTCCTGAGGCCGGATGGGGACAGAGATGAAAAATACTCATTTACTGATTGTGCAGAGAGGCTTCCCTCTCCTCCATAGGATATTTTCACCAGCCCAAGCTCTCCTGGCATCTTGCAAGGCTTACCTTTACCAATCACAGCCCATAGGGCTGTTACTCAGTCAGTCCGGCAGTCTCAAACTGTATTCTATGGTCAAGCAAATCAGCTACACCACAAATGATTTTCTGTCCAACTTCACATCTTATCAAATTTTCCAACAAGCCTCATGAGGTTAAGCGATGTATCCCTAAGTTACAGAGTGAGTCAGTTGCTCAGCTATGTTGTAAAATGTGGGGCCATTCAGGCTTCTCTCTACCAGCAGACCACATGGTCGCTCTTCTGCAATAGGATCAGCCAGTCTGCAGAGAAATGGAATTAAACTATTAGCAAGCGGTTTCTGACTCTTGCAGAAACACCAGCAACAATAGCCACTTTTACATAATGTTTAAAGAGAGCTGTTTGCTTTGGCAGCACTTCACTTTATTACACATTCCTGTCACTTAATTGTCCTTGCAAAGATAAACAAAGACCTTCTGGATCAGGGCTGGAAGCTGTATAACTCAGCCAACCAAATGTTTGTTGTATTGAGGAGGAAAAGGGAGTTAGCTCTATATATTCAGCTGTACTCTGAAATGACACCATTTTCTCTACCCAGTCATCCATTTTCAGAACTTCTGTATTTCTCCCCTACTGCCTTCAATTCTGAAAGAAAGTTTAAAAATATGTTCTAATCCTTAATTGGGGGAAAAAATATGTTCTAATTCTTGATCTCATTGTTATCAAGCTGTTTACTCTGACCTTCAAAGTTGTTTGGTAAGTTCAAAGTTCACAGAAAGCACAATATCCATTTTTTTCCCCTAGCTCTTTAAATATATCACATCACTATAATGATATTGATGAGTATTATGAGCAAGCACCTTCAAATGTCTCAGTAGACATTGACAAAGGACCCTCATGAGTTAAGAGCTGTGCAGAACATGGACCGAAACATGGGACTTTCTCTCTGTCAATACAGGCAAGAAAAAAAAGAAAACACAGCTGTTTATACACATTTTTTCTTTGCTTTGTATGTGCAGTTTCTGGTTGGAGAGCCAGGGCAGATACAAGTGAGACAGATGGTTAATTCCTGCCCACATGAGTTAATGGTCTAGCAGGATGGTGAGGTCATGTCAATGTTAAAGATGGCTAAGACCTTTTAAATGGAGACAGAAAAATTGTACAGTGGCTTTCCTGAGTCTTCAGGAACATTGAAAAGTAAAAGTCAATTTCTGAAGGTCATGTTTAGGGATTGAGAGTAAGAGTAGTGTCCATCTTGGCTACACTTTCCCCTTCTGGAAGCATGTGCATATTTCTTATGTCCTGTGTGTTCTATCAAAGAATTCACCAACTGTGGAGAAACTACTTTATAAAAATGGGCATGTGAGAAATGGAAATGGAACTAGGCCTCCCATCCCCAACCCTCAGCTGCTGATTCTTCTACTGAAGGTTTTCAGAAGAGAAAGCAAGGAAACTGTTTATGTTAAAAATCATGCTTTCTCCTTTGAATTATTAATAAACATGTACAGAGCACTACCAAGCATATGGTACAGAAGGAAAGACATTTTGTGTGTTTTATCAGTTAATTGAAGGAAAATAAGGGTGTCTTAAGATTCACAGGACCTGAGAGATGAACTAATTGCTGCCTTTGCACATGCTGCATGCAAGTCTCAGATTAGATGTTACCTCCTTGAAGAAGCCAGGCTTGGTCCTCTCAAATTCATACCCCTCCTTGTGATCTCACAGTCTTTCTCAGTCCTGTAATACATACCTAATGTACTTTGTTCGAAATTACCCTGCTCAGCACTGCCCAACAATGACCCAAGCTCTTCAAGAATAAAGACACTGTCTATTTTATGTGTTTTTCCCTAGAGTCTAGCACACAGTGGGCCTATATTGAATACTTTTTAAATGAAAGAATAAAATTATCTCTCCTCATGAAAGAAAGCAACAACAACAACAAAAAGATTTTAAGAGCATAGCTGAGTGAAGGGACGTATTTGTTTCCTGTGGCAGCTATAACAAATGACTGAAAATGGGTGGCATAAAACGACAAATTTATTCTCATGTAGTTTTGGTGGCTAGAAGTTCGAAATCAGGATCACTAGGTAGAAATCAAGGTGTACAATCAGAGCCATGCTTCCTTCAGAAGCACTAGGGGAGAATCTCTTTCTTGCTTTTCCCAGCTTCTCGTGACTATTGACATTCTTTGGCATGTGGCGTCACTCCAGTCTTCAAGTCCAACATCTCCAAATCCCTCTTTGCTGTGTCTTCAGCGTGCTTCCTCCTCCCTGTGTATTTCAAATCTGCCTCTACTTCTCTCTCAAGGATACATGTGATTACATTTAGGGCTCACCCAGGTAATCCAAGATAATCTTCCCATCTGAAGATCCTTAACCTAATCACATTTGTTAAGACTTTGCCACATAAAATAACATTCACAGATGCCACAGATTATGGCATGGAAATCTTTTTTCTTTTTGTGGAGAGGCTGGGAGACATTTTTCAGTCTACCATAGAAGGCTTAGAGGAAACGTTTTTCATAATAAAGGAGTTAACAGGAAGTAATTTGATGAAATATAATAACTGATAGAATGAGCAAAACCTTTGAAAATGAGGAAGTTGATAAAGAAAAAATAAAAGAGAAGTTATTATTAAAAAGAAACCAAAATATTTAATTTGGCAATCTAGGGAGACAGACTTCATAGCCTAATAGTCAAGAACATAGATACTGAGAATCAATTGCTTGGTTAGAATTTGGTTCCACCAATTACTAGCGGTGTGACTTGGGATAAGTTACTTAACTTCTCTGTGCCTTAATGTCCTGATCAATAATTTGGGAATAATACTAGTACTTCATAGGGTTCTGGCAAATGATTAAAAGACTGAATATATTTAGAGCATTTGGAAGTGTTTGCTATTATTTTATTATTCTAAGGAAACCAGAAATCGACAAGAAGAAATATGAATTTAGAACAAAACAAAAAAGAGCAATGTGTAGAAGAGATGCTTGATAAGAAAAGTAAACTTTAAAATGACTGACCAAGAAGAAAGAGTAAAAAGAATGCTGAGTAAATGATGTAAGATAAAAGATATTTTTTAAAAGCAAATTAAAAACATTTGCAACCACAAATTTGAGGGAAAAATACAGTAAATATGTTGCATATCAGAAGAGAGACCACGGCTATAATTGAGGACATCAGGGAAATTGCAGAAAGCAGAAAAGAATGTTCCAAGGCTGATAGCAGTTCTTTCCTTTATATGTGGTTTCCTCTTATATGTGGTTGGTAGTGGGTATTTTTCGGATCTTCTGCCTTTGCTGATTTTTTTGTCTATCTTTATTTTATTAATTGCTGAGAGAAGAGTGATAAAAATCTCTAAGATTGTGGAATTGTCGATTTTTCTCTTTAATCTTGTTTTTACCTCATATATTTTGAAACTCATTAGTTTCATACACGTTTATGATTAATGATCACAAATTCTTCATGAATTGATCCTTTTATTATAATGAAATATCCCTCTTTATCTCTGATAATACTTTTTGTTTTGTGTATTAGTTTCCTAGGATTGCTATAAACAAACAAACAAACAAACAAACAAACAAACAAACTACTACAGACTTGGTGGTTTAAAACAACAGAAATTTGTTTTCTCTTGTTTCTGGAGGCTAGAAGTCCAAAATCAAGGAATGAGCAAGGCCATTCTTCCTTTGAAGGCTCTAGGCAGGAATTCTTCCTTATCTCTTCTAGCTTTTCTGTTGGTTGTCTACAATATTTGGTGTTCCTTGGCCTGTAGATATTTCAATCCATTCTCTGTATAATCACGTAGCCTTCTTCTCCCTGTGTGTCTCTAGATCTGTGTCCAAATTTCTCTCTACTTATAAGGACACTTGTCATTGGATTAGGGTTCACCCTAATCCTCAATGACCTTCTTGATTACATCAGGAGAGACTCTATTTCCAAACAAGGTCACATTCACAGGTACCAGGGATTAAGACTCCAGCATATCTTTTTGAGAAACACAACTCAGCCTACATCTTGAAATTTATTTTATCTGATATTCATACAGCCACTATAGCATTCTTATGCTTCCTTTGAGTTTATTTCTGTTTTTGATTTAAAGTTTTCAAAATCCATTCTGGTGATCTCTGCCTGTTGATTGTTTAATCCCTTAATATTTAGTGTAATTATTGATATGCTTGCATAAGTCTACTATTTTTTTTACCCATCTCCTCTATTATTTTAGCTTATGTTTTTCACTTATTGCCTTTAAAATATTTGAATGTTTAAAATTCCATTTAAATTTTTCTTATTGGCTTTTTAGCTATGCTTCTTTGGAATATTTTCTTAATATTGACTAGTGATTAATATATATATATATATATATATCCATATATATATATATATATATATATATATATATACTTAAATTCACAGCTAACATGGTAACATGTCATGTAAAATATAGAAAGCTTGCAAATATATAGAGATATACCCACCCATGCTCTGACCTTTGTGGTGTTGTTATACGTATTACATATACCTATATTATAAATCCCACAAAACAATATCATATTTTTTGCTTTAAATGGATTTATTTTAAAATTTAAGAGGAAAAAACAATTTGCATTTCCCCAATTATTTATTTTTACCATTTCTGATGCTCTTCGTTCTTTTCTGAGGATCCAGATTTCTATCCAGAATCTTTTCTTTTAAGCCTCAGAAACTTCCCTCAGCATTTCTTATAGTGTGGATCTGCTGGAAATAGTTTCTTAGTTCTCTTTTATCTGAAATTGTTTTTATTCTGCTTTCATCTTTGAAGGATATTTTTGCTGGATAAGATATTTTAGGTTGATAGTTTTTATTCCTCTCAATACATTAAAGACATTTTTCCAGTCTTTTCTGGTTTCTGTGGTTTCTGATGAGAAATCATTTCTTAATTCAATGCTGCTTCCTTGTATGTAACTGTAACATGTGAGTCTTTTTTTTTTTTTTCCTGCTATAAAGTTCTTTTCTTTATCTTTGGCTCAACAGTTTGATGTATTGTAATGTTAGTGTCTTCATGTCTATTGTAGTAGGTATTGACAAAGCACCCTGAATTTAAATTTCTAGTTTTCAACAAATTTGGGAAACTTTTGGCTATTATTGCTTCAAATATTTTTCCTTTTCTATTTTTTCTCTCTTCTTTTTCTGAGACTGCCTGTATGTTGAACCATTTGATATCATCACAGAGATTTCTTGTTCATTTTTAAAACCTTTTTTCCCTTTGTATCTATTTAGATAGCGTCATTGATTTACTTTCAAGTTCACATACTTTTTTTTTTTAACATCTCCATTTGGTTATTAAGTTCATCCAGTAATTTAAAAATTTTAGTTATTGTATTTTTCAGTTTTAGAATTTCCATTTGTGTTTTTGTTGTTCTCGTTGTTATTTAAATGTCTCTGCTAAGTTTTCTATGTTTTCATTCATCGGTGCATATTTTCTTTTACTTTGTCAGGGATAGTTAAAATAGCTGCTTTAACATTCTTATCTGCTAGTTTCAACATCTGGTTCCTCTCAGGATCAGATGTGGTTCAGTTTCTTTTCTCTTGAAAATATGCTCCATTTTCTTGATTCTTCATATGTCATTTTGGAATGTATCATGTATATTATGAATATGAAGTTATAAAGATTCTGGGTTTTGTTATTTATCTGTAATGTGTATTGTTTCTTTGCTATAGCAGGCAATTTTCTTAGCAAAGCTTGAACTACAGACTCTGTTTCTTTGAGTAGCAGCTCTGGTCTTGATTCAAGTCATTTTCTTTAGCTGAGATGCTTTATTCTATTCCATGCATTCATGGTTCATAGTCTCAGCCTGAGACTTGGGTAGACAGAATTTAGGGAATCTTTCTCTGTCTCCTTTTTCTTTTCCTCCAAGATTGCTCCATTCACTTCAATAATTTTCCCAGCTTCACTTTTCTGATTCTGCTAACCAGAATGACTGTGGGTTTTCCCATCAGTGCCCTCACCACTAGGTGCCAAATGCCAAATGAACCACATTAATCTCAGACTAAAAGCCACAGAAATGGGGAACTTACATCATAGCACTCCTCTCCTCCAAGCATTTACTCCCCACAAGAGTCTATCTGCTTCTGTTCACTCTCTGGTGACTTCAGGTAGTTGCTTTTGTATTATATCCAGATTTTATCATCGTTTCCAGAGAGAAAAGAGTATTCTATGGTGGGAACTTATTCCATCATTAACAAGAGCTGAAATTCCATTTGACCTGCAGAATTGTTTCTAAGAGTAAAGAGTTGAAAACAACTTGAATGTCCATTAACAAGAGAATGATTATACAGAGTGTAGTACCTTATCCTCTGGAATACTATGTAGCCATTAAAAAGAATAAGATCAATCTAACTACTAAAATGGATAGATATACAGAACATACTCTTAGCTTTAAAAGTAAGTTTTGCAATTAAATGCATAGAAGAAAACATAGGAACTAAACTCAAGGACCTTGGACTTAAAGAAGATTTTATGAATTTGACCTCAAAATCAGGGAAGTAAAAGCTAAAATAAATGAAGGAGACTACATCAAACTTCTGCTCAGCAAAAGAAATCATCAACAAGGTAAAGAGACGACCATCCGAATGGGAAAATATATTTGCAAGCAACACCTCTTATAAGGGCTTAAAATCCAAAATATACAAAAAACTCATACAACTTAATAACAACAAAAAAACAAATGATTCAGTCAAGAAATGGGCAGAGGACCTGAACAGACACTTCTCCCTAGAGGACATACAAATGGCCAACAAACATATGAAAAGATGCTCAATATTGCTAGCTATTAGGGAAATGCAAATCAAAACCACAATGAGATACCACTTCACACCTGTTAGAATAACTATAATCAACAGGACAAGTAATAAATACTGGAGAGGATGCGGAGAAAAAGGAACCCTCACACATTGTTGGTGGGACTGCAACTTGGTACAGCCACTGTAGATAACAGTATGGAGGTTCCTCAAAAAACTAAGAATTGATCTACCATATGATCCAGCAATCCCTCTACTGGGTATTTACCCCGGAGACTTGAAAACCCATATCCAAAAAGATATTTGCAAACCAATGGTCATAGCAGCATTATTCACAGTGGCCAGGACATGGAAGCAACCGAAGTATCCTACGATAGATGAATGGCTAAAGAAGCTGTGGTACATATATAAAATGGAATATTACTAAGCCATGAGAAGAGATAAAATACTGCCATTTGCGACAACCTGGATGGACCTCGAGATTATCATGCTAAGCAAAATAAGCCAGACAGAAAAAGTTGAAAATCACATAATATCACTTATGTGTGGGACATAAATCTAAAAGCAACAAATGAGCAGGACAAACAAACAGAAACTCATGGACATGGACTATAGGCTAGTGGTATAGTGGTTACTAGTGGGGTAGGGGAGGATGGGGGAGGTACACGGAGTAAAGGAGGTCAAATATAGGGTTTAGGGGGAGGGTGAAGTGGGTAAAGGAGATCAAATATATGGTAGCTGAAGGAAACTGGACTTTGGGTGGTAAACACACAATAGAATATACAGATGTCAAGTGATAATGTACACTTGAAAATTATATAATTGTATTAACCAATGTTACCCCAATAAACTTAATTAAAAAAAAATTTTTTTTAAGTAAGTTTCAGAATTATATGTATAGCCTTTATGGTGCATACTGTGATGTGCCTCTCAGGTGCTCCCTTGAGGATCACTGCATTCATTTCTCCAGCAGCAGGAGTGTTGGCTGCTGAAGGATCACAGGGGAGTCCCTCTCTAGGAATTGACCTCAGTTGCAGGGAGCCATGTTTAATAAAGTACATTCCTTCTTCAGAAGCAGTTCTTATTCATAGACTGCTTAAAGTGAAGGTATAATGTGAGTGTACAATGGCTCAGTCCCTTGCCTCAATTTGGGTTACTCTGATGGCCTCTCCTAGTTCTAGAAGGCTCCATTAGTGTGCTTGAGACATCAGATGTACTTGGATCACAATTCAACTTGTTCTACTGCCCAACCCTGCTCCCTCTCTCTTACAGGTGTTGTTTTAGCAATTCATTCCCCTCATTAAATCTCCTGCATGAACATCTTTATCTCAGAGTCTGTCTCCTAGAGAACCTGACCTAAGACAGCCATATACCTTTCAGGTAAACAAACAAACAAGCAAACAACACACAGTACGGTAAATCCATATATGTATGTAAAAGCAGAGAAAAAGAGGAAGAATATAAGTGAAAGTGACAAAGTAGTTACCTTTAGGGAAAAACTAAGATGGGTGTGGGGAGGGCATTCAAGAGATACTTTAATTTATGTGTGCCATTTGAATTTGTTACAACTCAATTATATTTATGTATTTTATGGAATTAACAAATACAATTATGAAAACCAAAAGATAGCTCTTCATCTATATCTTTATCCCAGATCCTTTAAAACCTGAGCTCAAGGACCAAATGCCCAACTTCTTATTGTATACCTCTACATGGATATCACTCAGAATCTTCACACTCAAGTGTCCTCAAAACGAACTCAATATTCCTCTCTCAAGGTTTTTTTTCCTGTATTTTCTTTCTTGGGCAATGAGAGCATCAACCAGTTACCTGATCACAGAAACAAGGAATGTAAAAGTAATTTTAAACATTTCTTTCTATCTTGCTGCTCCACTTCCAACCCATGTTCAGGTCCTGTTGGTTTCATCTTCTTAATATTTCTCAGACCCCTTCAATTCTTTCCACCCATTATCATTATCTTGCTTCTGGTTATCATCCACTTTTACTGATTATTACTTCAAAATCTTGACTTTTCTCCTTGGCCCCAGTCTTGCTTCTCTCTCTCCTTTTTTTTAAGAAGTGTACATAAAGATTTATTTTTTAAAGTATTATTATTTTTTAAAAAAATATTTATTTAATTGAAGAAATGATTTAAATTTTTTTCCCTGTCTACCTCCCCTTTCCCCCCTCCCTCCAACCCTCTTGTAACCACTAGTCCATTGTCCATGTCCATGAGTCTCTGTTTGTCCTGCTCATTTGTTGCTTTTAGGTTTATATCCCACATATAAGTGATATCATGTGATTTTCAACGTTTTCTGTCCGGCTTATTTCGTTTAGTATGATTATTTCAAGGTCCATCCATGTTGTAGCAAATGGCCATATTTCATCTCTCCTTATGGCTGAGTAATATTCTATTGTATATATGTACCACAGTTTCTTTACAGTCTTGCTCCTCTTTAATCCACTCTTCACATTCCAGCAAGGGCAACCTCTCTAAAACATTAAGCTGTTCAAATTTTACAGGGTAGGAATTTGCCTGGAATCATTTGTATTCTTCCAGTTGCCACTGAACCTATTTTATGACCATTTCCATGTTGGGTCTGAGAGGCAGCCCCCTTAGCCTGGAAAGAAGAACAGAATGCCCCACCTTTGCTTGGGAGACGCAGCACCATTCTGGCTAACTGGTCCTTTCCAATAAAAGCTTTTCTTTGTGATTCCATTAAGCTGTGAATTATGCTGTGTCCATGAACTAACTGGAGGGAATTCAAAAAGAGTAGGAATAATGAGTGAAATGAAAGAATGGATATAAACTTAAAGTTTAAAGTAAAGTTTAAAAGTTAAAGTTAAAAAAATATCTATTATATATTTAAATATCTTTTATATAAAAAAATATATTATATATTTTATATGTATATAAAAATATATACATATAGTTTTGGCAGCCTGACAGTGATCAAAGTCATGTCTTTAAATGGAGATAGAGGCTGAGAACTCACTTTGTCTTAAAGTAGCAAAGTGGCTATAGAGAAAGGCAGGGTTAAAACCAGATTCTCAATATACTGAGTGAGCCAGTTTACCTTGAGGTTCGATATTCTCAATAAAACAAATCTTCAAAATGCTGTTTAAAAAAAGAAAAAAAGGAAAGAAAATTTCTTGAAAGGCAGAACTTGTAGATATATATTTTAAAAACTTTATTTCCATTAAAATCATTTTGATATTTTTGATATATTAATAATAACATCAACGGTTTTAAAAGATTTTTTAAAAAGTGAGACTGTCAACTCTTTTTTATCTTAACTTCATATTGTAGACAATTTCCAAACATACACAAAAGTAGAAAGAATAATATATCAGTCCCCATGTAAGCATCACTCTTTTTCAACAGTTAACATTTGTTTGCCAATCTTGTTTTGTGCATCCTCCTCATGTTAGTTTTTAAGCTATTACGTCAGCTCCAAATCCACAATTCTACTCTCTCTTTGAGATGCTGGGGGCTGGGGCTCTTTAAATCTCATTTCTGTTTTTCTAACTGTCTTCTAAATTGGATTCTGCCAATGGTGGGTGCTAGAGGTAGACTGAGGCTGGACGAGAGAGAGGAACTTGCTTCTTCCTGTTGGCTTCCTGTAATCATCACCCCGACAATGCTGCTTTATCTTGGCGTGGCAGTCCCTTTCCAGAGTAACAGTATCCAAATTGCACTTTTTCTAGCCCTCACACAACCAGCCTCATCTCCCTCCTCAAAAACATCAGCACCTGGCAGCCAAAATACTCTCTGGAGTTATCCTGGGCCTTTAGAAGCCTTCAGAGCCCCTCCTCAAGCTCAGAGATTAGCACTCTTCTAAGAGATCTATGTTCCAGCTGAGGGGAACCCCCAACTGCAAGCCTCTAGGTTTTGATAATTGCAACTCCTTCCCTTTGTTCCCCAACTCTAGGACTATGGCTCCTCCTGGCAGTTGCGACTTCTCTTGTATCTTAGGTTCTCTCTGACTTTCAGTGACCTGGTTAATAATTCTTTATGTTAAATTCTCCATTGTAATAAATTTTGTGGTTTCTGTCTCCTGACAGGATCCTTACTGATATACCCCTCCTCCCTTTTTCTTTTTTTCTGAAGTATTTTAAAAGCAAATTCAAACATTATGCCGTTTCATCTATAAGTGCTTCAGGATGTGTCTCTAATTTACATGATTAAAAAATTTACATAACCACCATGGCATGAACAATAACAAAAAAAATGAACAGTAATTCTTTAATGCCATTTAATAATTATTTTGTATACAAATTTTCTTGATCTTCATAATGACTTCTGAAATCTTCATAAGCATCATTCGCAGATGACCTTGGGATGGAGGGAAGGAACAGAAATGAGGGACACGAGAGGATGGTTTACTGATCCAAGCGAGAATTCCAAAAGAAGTAGAAAACCCCTTTAATTTTCACTTGTATTAGGACTACACCTGGGGTAGAAAGGAGTCCTGGGAAAAGACAGGCACTTTAAGGACAGAGCAATGGGTAGTGGAAGCCCCTAGGAATCAAATAGCAGAATTCAGATGTGTTAGTCAAAGCATTATTGAACACCTTTGGGTACTGCCTCCTCACCACAAGCCTGTGTAACAGGAGTGAAAGAAGTATCTTCAGTTCATAACTTTACCAAGAAAAAAGCTAGAAAAGGCATCTGGGGCTAGGGAGTAGAGTTGAATTGGATGCTTCATTTAGTTCATTCCGTGATAGGGATGATACTCCAGGCACATTATGCTCAACTGGCTGTACCCTTCCTCCTGACATAAATCTTCATTGCTTTCCCAGAGAACTATCACCATTGCCAAATGGCAGTTTTCATAATGAAAGTTTCAGTGATTTATTTATCCTCCCAAGATTCTCCAAACATAAGAAACTTAATTGGACTTGTCTAAACACTGTCAGTCACCCGTAGCCCCGAAGACCTCCTTACTCCATGTTTAGAACATAACTAAAATTAATGACACAATAAAGATGCCAAAACTCTGGTCTCTGATAGAAGCAAAAGGAAAAGGAGTGAAAAATGATTGCATGTATTTCATAGTTGTGCTGCATTGTATTTCAGTTTCAAGGGAGGAGGTGAGGGTGAATTTACAGAGTGGAAAGACATGCCAGCATTGGCCATTTTCTTATGAATACTTGTGACTCCCTTGATCCTCCAGGCCATCCTCACACCAGACTGGGAAAACTGGGGTTACAAGTTTTAATTTACATTTGGTAATAATCAGTGCTGAACCATTAACTACAGTACTATATTTGAACATTTTCATTTTCTCAGCATATCAAATTAGCTGTTACTTTCACAGCTTGATTAGAACAGTGCTGATAGCTTTAGAGTCTAGGCTATCCCAGAATGTGTTTCTTGGTTATTTTCCATGAGTTTTACAGTCTCAATAACTGTACAAGCCCCAGCTTTTAAAGATCAAGCTGCATTTTCCTTAATCTCAACCTACGCAATTCACCAAAAGACCAGTAGAGAGAAAAACCAAGATTCTACTTTTGCTCTGCTTTTTAGTGATATGAATTGTTCAAGTCAAACTCTTTAGGAGAGTAATTTCATCTGTAAAATGGAAATGAGTGCAGACATTTGCTTTGTTTTACTTATAGGGTTGTGACAAGAACGAAATGAGATAGGGTCTCTTAAAAAATGTAAACAACTATGTACTTGGGAGGTCTCCAGAATTATCTAGCAATTTATGTAAGTCTTAAAATTGCTTCTGCGTATGACCTTAGTAAATTCTTCAAACCTGCCACAATTTATCCCAAAGAGAAATGAAATTATTGATTCTATTTCCTATCTGCCTCAGAAGAAAGTTGTAGAAGAGAGACAATAAGTGAAAGACTTTGTAATTCTAGATTTCTTTCTAAAATTGTAACCAATTATGGCAACCAAAAAGTCTGATATAGTCAGAAGTAACTTACACACCGTACAGATAAAGATAATCTTTTAGCTTCAGGAAGCAGCCACTATCTCAGCTGTCTATGCGACTTCTTGAATGCACAGCAAAAGCCAACCTGAGTCTATGTGCTGTTCTCTTACAAGTCTACTTGTTGCTTTAGCATCTCCATAGCCCAAAGCCCTTTTGCATTGCTTGGTTTCTGCATACCTGCCCTTCAAACATTTTTTCTCCACATCTTCCTTCTCTATATTCATCTCTTCTTGCAGCAAGAATGGGGTTGAAACAGATGTGTTTCATGACTTAATTGGGTGTTTATTTGAATTTAATGCAGATGATACTCCAGAGCCTCTACATGGGGCATATACAGATCTGAAAGTCTGATAGAGAATCACTCTATGAACCATCAGTTTGGTAGCATTTATTGTTAAATTAACTCCATACTGTCTTTTTAAAAGCATTTCAGACAATTTGATTCAGCTTTCAATGACCTTGATAATCAGTACATTATTGGCTAGTGTTCTCTGAAAGCAGAACTGAGTTATAGCTTTCATAAATGTTTCACAAAAGGATATGGAAACAGACAAAAGCTCCAGAAAGAGTCTTCAGTTTCACTTTTTCAAATCTCAAGCAAATGCATCTAACTACTAAAACCTCATTCAGATCTAAGACCCTAGCTGCAAGAGATTCTGAAAAGGAGACTTGAGGTTTTCAATCTTTACAAATCTGTCCTCAACTCTTGACATTTCAGCAGAATTTGACACAATTGATCATATCTTTTTTTTTTTTTTTTGAAGTCCTTTTCCCTTGGCTTCTGTGATACAGAATTCACCTGGGTTTTGACCTACCTTTCTGAACCCTCTACTCAGTCTTTTTACAGTTGTTCTTCCTCTGCCCTATCCTTAAATGGGGTGTTTATCATAGTTATTATGCCCCAGGCTCACTTTCTTTTCTTATCCTACATGTTTTCTTAAAAGATAATCTCACTTGTGTCCATTTTTCCAGTTACCATCCATTTCCTGTTGACACCCAAGACTATATCTCCAAAACATGTTTCTCTTTAGCATTTCAAACCTATATAGCCAACTCCCTACTAAAATTGTGTGTCCTAATGGCAAAGCAAATTCAACATGTCAAAAAATGAATCCGTCTTATTTTCTCTCAAAATGTATTCTTTCTTCATGTTTTCATCATCCATGCAGTAATCTAATCAGAACCTTGATGTTTCAGAGGATTCTGCTTTTTACCTGATATCTGGCTTCCAAGAGGCAGGAAGCAGAAACTGCGAGGTCAGTTAAAGGCTGTGTCTGTAACTGGTGTATCATTACCTCTGATAAATTATATTGCTCAACCAGTCACAGAATTTACTCAGATTCAATACAATGGAGAAATCAACTACCTCATGATGGGGGAGTGGCAAGTTTATATTGCAAAAGAGTATGTGGAATGGGAAATATCACTGTGACCATCTTTGGAAAATGCAATCTGCCACAATGGCAAGATCAGAAATCAAATTTAGACTCTGCAAACCAAAGGCATTTAACCGTGAAGTTATATTGCTTTATATGTTCAGAAAAAGTTTTTTTTTTCCACTTCTGGAAAATAGCTGAAATAAGGAAATCTTGGTGCTTCTCTGTCATTAGTTAGTTAATTGTTCACTCATTTATTCATCCAATACCTTTAAGTACTGACAACAAACTCAGGCATTGTTCAAGTGCACACAATAATGAATAGAATAGACAAGTCACTGGTCTCCTGGAGCCTAGAGTTCTTTCTTCCACCATTGCATAAGTAGTTTCATTTTGAATTGATGAACTCAGAATCAGTTGTTTTTAAGTGCAAGGAACAATAAATTTTTGATCCTAAGGAATGTTGGAATAAAGCCCTCCAGGGAAGTAGAGGTCTGCATAGAGTTCATAATTGAAGCTTGATCCAATCAAAGTTTATAGCATCATAAAATATTTAGATCTCTTGGTGCAGCATGTATACAGGGAAGATTGTACATTTTAAATATTTACAGCTGGTGAATATTTTTCATTATATGACAGTACTTGACACATAGCAGCTCGTAGGAAAAAATGCTTGAATTTAGCATCCAAGTGAATTAATGTCACATCCTGTCCTAGGGTCAAACTATGGTACTGGATAAATGGGTAACTGTTGACAAGCCAATTGCCAAAACACTCTATTGGATCTCTGTGCAACCCAATTCCCTCGTTAAGACAACCAAAACAATAACAACCAGATCAGATTCACTCTATGGAAATCTAATCAATTTCTCCACAATCACATATAACAACTCTCCAATCAAATTAATTTAATTTTATTTGGTTTAGTTAAGTGACCTAGGCACAACTTCATGGGTGCCTGTTCTCTCCTTATACATAACATGACATAATATTAGCATTTGAAGGTATCCTAGAGACATCTAGTTCTATGCTTCTCACATGGGAAAAAAAGTGTAGTCTGTATACAAGTTATTAGGTAAATATGGTGTGTCTCTTTGGAGTGCTAAGCGTATCCTCAAATTTGGAGGGGTAGACATTTGCATATTTAAACACATACAAATATATCATGGAATGTGTACTAGTCACAATAGATTAGATTATCCTGTGATAACAAAATTTTTCCATCTTAGTGATTTAAAATAACAGCTTATTTTTCATTCATGAGACATGTCCATGAGGATCATCTGGGGCCTGTCCTAGTTCCAAGATCCAGATTGATGGAGCAGACTCTGTAGAACTTTGTCTTAGTGGAGGAAAAGACAGAGTAAATCATGGATTAGATCTTAATACATTCATCTGAAAGTGGCATGGAACACTTCTTTGGCCAAAGTACATCATATAGACCCACCTATCTTCAAAGAAGGGCAGGGAGCTGAAATTCTACTATGTGCCCAGAACTAGAAATATTTGATGAATACTATTAATGTCTACCACAGTATGGGGTGCAAAGTTCATGCAAACTTTATGATGAAACAAAAGAGAAGTTTCTTGCAACCCATGTGTACCTACTTAAATGTTGATTAAATAGGAGAATCCTAGAAAATGATGCATACTTGCCTGAAATATTTTATCTTAAAATATAACATATATAAATATATGCATTATATATGACTTAAATGTATATTCATTACCTTATCTTTTGATGTGAGTTTAAGGAGATTTCTAGAAGACCGAGTTCATTGACTGGAGTTTCTTATTGTGTAATATCCCTAAGTGCTTGTTATATGTGAGAATCCAAAGCCATCAGGAAAGGCATCTGAGTGAAAAGTTTTTAATGATGTTTTACAATTGTTTTACTATTGTCTCTTTCACACGTTATTTGGAAGCAATTTTCAAATGCGAATCACTAGCATTTATTAAAAATCTCTGAAGTGAACTTTTCTAGCATTCACTATGTATTGTAAAAGATTTCAGACACATAGAGAAGAATCCTTCCTTGCATGTCTATCACCTAATCTGTATAGTTGTCACAGAAACAACAGCTCTACTTCTTTTCGTAATCATATTCTGTGCATTTTAATAATATTTGATTAATTTCTGTAATTATAATAAGTACAGAAGTCACAAACAGGTTTAGAAATGATACGACTCAAGTGGCAGAAAGAGAAATGCAAGCGCGTACTAGAGAGCGTAAGGGCCAGTCGCCCCAGCCATTCCTGCACAAGTAGGACATTTTAAATAAGAAATAGGGAGTACCTGATAATAAACCAGTGAAGTGATTAGTTTAAACAGTTAGTACTAAACTTTGGTGTAAAAGTTTTGGAGCACTTTCCAACATGCTTATATTGCAATTAATGATCCTTAAGCCTGTGAACTACTTAAATTTACTTATTCATTAATTCATTTATTGATATATTCATGAGCATTATAGCATAGCGGGTAAGAATGTGGATTCTGGCACCAGACTCCCTGGATTTGAATCCCAGTTATACTAAGTGACCTATGGCAAGTCTCTTTACTTCTCTTTT
Source organism: Pteropus medius (assembly GCF_902729225.1). Classification (NCBI taxonomy): domain Eukaryota; kingdom Metazoa; phylum Chordata; class Mammalia; order Chiroptera; family Pteropodidae; genus Pteropus; species Pteropus medius. The sequence goes on from NW_024351073.1 coordinate 2,735,947, forward strand.
CCTCAATTGTTAAATGAGGAAAATAGGACCTACTTCATAGGATTGTAGTGAAGATTAAATTAGATAATGGATGTAAATGCTATGTAAACATTAACTTATGATATACTAATTCGTCTGATGAATCATTTGCTGAGTAAATACCATGTGCCATGTATTGGACTAGCTGATGGAGAAACAGAGGTGAGCAATAGCAAGTCACTTCTCTTATGGCATTCATAGTCTAATGCAGGGAGATAAATATTACATATTACATATTCAAATATTACATATTTGAAATAATTAGTTATGATTTAGTTACATTCTGTGACAAAGTACCTGATGGTTAAGAATGAACTTTTTCTCTCTGTATCCTGAGAATCTGGCACGTACTAAATACACAATAAAATATTTCTGGAATTAATGAATACATTAGAATATCACTTAACCAAAGTAATAGTCATTTAGTTGGATAAGTAAGTACTAAAACTAAAGTCATCTAATTTCTATGTTTTCTATTTACTAAGAATGCCTTTTTTAAACAAGTTTTCTAAGATTTGAATTTAGATTATTAGAGGCAGAATTCTAACTTTTATATGATGAGTGTCAGCACATCTGTTTATAAATTTAGAAAAAATACTAATATAATATTATTATACATTTGAACCACTATTTTTATGTGCTTCAAAATGAGTTTATTTGTGGAGTTTTAATTTTTTGAACTACAAGGATCATTCGACTAGTAAGGGATGTTATAAACCCATTTCCCATTTGCCTCGAGAATACTCGCCAGCGGCACTTGCAGCTACAGCGTTTACCCCAAGATAACTCGCAGATTACAGTCCCAAACTTACACCCAAAGTTTGCCATACATCTCCCATGCTTTTCAGAGAATTACATTAAAACAGGACAGATGCAGTTGGGACAGCTTGTTTGAACAGAAAACAGATGCCAAATGATCTGAAAAAAATGATTGCAAAGGGGGCGACTGTAGCCAGATTCTGTGGTGAACTTATGACATTGAAATGATGTGACAAGGAGGAGGTGACAGTGTTGTCAACATTCCATAATGACACTGTGATTGAAGTAGAAAGCAGAAATGGAAAGAAAACTAAGAAGACATGTGTCATTGTGAATTACAATGCGAGAATATGGGAGCAGTGGATTTGGCTGATCAGATGCTCACTTAACCAGCTGAGAGCAAAAGGTGCAAGTTTTGAAATTCTTTCATCAACTTCTAAATATTACAGTGCTGAACTCCTACATCCTGTTCAAGAAGGACAATACTGAGCACACGATCAGCCATGTAAACTTCAGACTGACATTGATTGAAAGAATGCTGGAAAAACATCCCAAGCCAGGGCACCAATGTCTTAGAGGACGTCTGTGCTCTGATGATGTCACGCCTCTTCGCCTGTGTGGAAGACATTTCCCCAAGAGCATACCACCAGCATGAGGGAAACAGAATCCAACTGGTCACTGCAAAGTTGGCTGCTCACACAGTGACAGGATGGAAAGGAGATCTGGAAAGAAACATATTTTTATGTGGAATGTCACGTTCCGCTTTGTGGTGTTCTGTGCTTTGAAATTTACCACACGAAAAATAATTATTAAATACTGATCATGATATACATTTCTATTACATTAGGATTCGAGACAAGTTCTGTTTAGAAATAACTCCAAGAACAGTTTTTATATTTTATTTTCACATTAAAAACCAGTCGGATTTACTTTAGCCTCAAAGAGTGTGTTTATGTAAATTAAATTAACACTGTCGACAAACTGCACTATTTTTCCTAAATGGAAAATGGGTTAAATGGTAAGTAAATGCTAAAAAGTGAAATGTTCTGTTGCTCCCCATACTTAACCAAACAGACCTACCATTTAGCAGATATCTAAAGCCTTCTCTAACTTAAATGACAAACACATACAGGAAAATGGGCTCTAGAACTCTTGGAGGAGAAGAGTGGGGATGCACCATTCTAGGGAGCTCAGTTTTAACTTAAGGTTTATCCCTATTTGCATTAAACAAAAATTTTAAACAGCTTAGATAGAATTTTTTTCAAGATGCATTACACATGCCCAATGATTATAAAAAGAAAAAAAGCATATTATATGCTTTCCTGATTTCTTAGAATATTCTGAAAATGCAGTGTCTAGTTTTAGCATCATCCATTAACAGATAAAGAAATCTCTCCAACTGAAGTTGTAAAGAAAAGAATGGGCAGCCCTGAACTGTTTCTGTTTGCTCCTATTTCTCTCATCTGTAATAGTTTCTCAGATGTGTTAATTGAACATGACTGACAAGGGACAAACATATTTCCATATATATATGTAGTTACTCCGTTATCTACTAAGTATATTTATGAACATGACAGGGCAGAATATTTTTATAAAAAATTAATTTAAGTATAGTTGGCATACAAGATTATATTAATTTCAGGTGTACAACAGAGTGATTCAACATTTATGTACCCACAATGTAATCACAAGTCTAGTAACCATCTATTAGTGGGCAAAGTTAATACAATATTATTGACTATTCCCTGTGCTGTACACTACCTCCTTGTAGCTTGTCTACTTTATTATAACTGGACATTTGTACTTCTTATTCTCCTTCACCTTTTTTACCTATCGTCCTACCTCCCTGCCCTCTGGCAGCCATCAGTTTGTTCTCTGCATCTGTGAATCTGTGTTTTTTTGTTGTTCATTTGTTTTGTCTTGTTTTAGATTTCACATATAAGTGAAATTATATGGTGTTTGTCTTTCTCTGACTTATTTTACTTAGCACAATACCCACCAGGCCCATTCATGTTGTCACAAATAGCAAGATTTCATTCTTTTTTTTTTATTGTAGAGTAATATTCCATTGCATGTATATACTACATCTTCTTTATTCATTTATTTATTGATGGGTACCTGGGTTGCTTTCATATCTTGGTTATTGTAAGTAATGCTGCAATGAAAATAGGAGAGCATATATATTTTGAAATTAAATGTTTTCTCTTTCCTTCAGATAAATACCCAGAAGTACAATTGCTGGATTGTAAGGTAGTTCTATTTTTAATTTTTCTGAGGAAACTCCAAACTGTTTTCCATAGTGGCTGCACCAATTTACAAATCCACCATCAGTACGCAAGGGTTCACATTTCTCCACATCCTTTCCAAGACTTGTTATTTGTTGACTTTTTGGTAATAAACATTCTGCAGGTATGAGGTGGTATCTCATTGGAGTGTTTACATTTCCCTGATGATTAATGATGATGCTCAACATATGTCTGCTGGCCATCTATATGTCTTCTTTAGAGAACTGTCTATTCAGGTTCTCTTCCCATTTTTAATCAGATTTTTTTGATTACTTATATGAGTTCCTTTTATATTTTGAATATTAACTCCTAATTGGACATGAACTTTTCAGATAGCTCCTCCCATTCAATAGGTTGTCATTTCATTTTGTTGATGGTTTCCTTCACTGTGCAGAAGCTTTTTATTTTGATGTCGTCCCAATTTGTTTATTTTTGCTTTTGTTGCCGTTGCCTGAGAAGACATATCTAAAAAGATATTGCTAAGGCCAATGTCAAATAGTTTACTGCCTATGTTTTCTTCTAGGAGTTTTATGGTTTCAGGTCTTACATTTATGTTAATCTTTAATCTATTTTTAGTTTATTTTTAATTATGGTATAAGAAAGTGGCCCAGTTTCATTGTTTTGTTATGTCTGTACAGTTTTCTCAACACCATTTATTGAAGAAACTGTCACTTCCTCATTATAATTCTTGCCTCCTTTGTCATAGATTAATTGCTCATATAAATGAGGGTTTATTTCTGGGATCTCTATTCTATTTCATTGATCTATATGTTTGTTTTAGTGTCAGTACCATAATTCTCTAAAAAGCAGTACCATATTGCTTTGGTTATTACAGTTTCATAGTATAGTTAGAAATCAGGGAGTGTGATGTCTCTAACTTTATTCTTCTTTCTCATAATTGCCTTGGCTATTCAGAGTCTTTGTGATTTCATATAAATTTAAAAATTATTTATTTTAGTTCTGAGACGAATGTCATTGATATTTTGATAGGGATTGCATTGAATCTATAGGTTGTTTTGGGTAGTATAGACGTGTTAGCAATGTTAATTCTTCCAATCCATGAGCACAGTATATCCTTCCATTTATTTGTGCCTTCTTCAGTTTCTTTCTTCAATGTCTTACAGTTTTCAGAGTACAGATTTTTTACCTTCTTGATTAAATTTATTCCTAGCGGGTAAAAGGGGTCAAATATGTGGTGGCAAAGAAATATAACTATGGGCGGTGAACACACAATGATATATATATCAATTTAGCCTTACTGCTAAATTGTATATCTGAAACTTAATGGATTTCATTAATCAATATCACCATGATAAAAAAATAAATTAAACAAACTTATTCTTAGGTGTTTTATTCTTTTTAATTGCAATTATAAATGAGATTGTTTTCTTAATTTCTTCTTCTGATAGTTTTTTATTAGGGTATAGAAATACAACATATTTCTGTATATTAATTTTGTATCCTGAAACTTTACTAAATTTATTAGTTCTACTAGTGTGTAGGTAGAATGTTTCAGGTTTTCTGTATATAATATCTTGTCTTCTGAAATAGTGAGTTTTACAATTGGGATGACTTTATTGCTCTTTCTTGTCTGATTGCTGTGGTTAGGAATTCCAATACTATGTTGAATAAAAGTAGTGAGAGTGAGAATCCATGTTGTGTTTCTGATCTTAGATTTAAAAAAAGCTTTCAGCTTTTGATCATTAAGTATGATGTTAGCTATGAGTTGGTCATATATAGCCTATATTATGTTTAGGTATGTTTCCTCTATACCCACTGTGTTGAGAGTTTTTATCATAAATGGATGTTGAATTTTGTCAAATGCTTTTTCTGCATAATTTGAGAGGATCATATGATTTTTATCCTTGTTTTTTCTTTGATGTGGTATATTACTTTGATTGATTTGCAGATACCAAATCATCCTTGCATCACTGGAATAAATCCCACTTGATTATGGTTTATAATCCTTTTAATATATTATTGAATTCAATTGCTAATATTTTGTTGAGAATTTTTGCATCTGTGTTCATTAGGAATATTGCCAGGTAATTTTCTTTTATGGTGTCTTTGTCTGGATTTGGTATTAGGGTAATACTGGCTTGGCAGAATAAGTTTGGAAGCATTCCTTCCTCTTTGAAGATTTTTTTGGAATAATTTGAGCGTATAAATATTAATTCTTCTTTAAATGTTTGGTAGAATTCACCTGTGAAGACATCAAGTCTTGGACTTTTGTTTGTTGGGAGTAGTTGTTATTATTATTATTATTAATAATAATATTATTATTATTGCTTGAATTTCATTGCTAGAATTTGGTATGTTCAGATTTTTTTGTTTCTTCCTGTATCAGTCTTTGAAGTTTGTATGCTTCTAGAAATTTATCCATTTCTTCTAGGTTGCCCAATTTGTAGGAATATAGTTGTTTGTACTATTCTTTTATGAGCCTTTGTATTTCTGTGGTATTGGTTGTAACATCTCTTTCATTTCTGATTTTATTTACTCGAGCTTTCTATTTTATACTTGATAAGTCTGGATACGGGGTTATCATTTTTTTTTTTAACTTTCAAAGAACTAGCTCTTAGTTTCATTTCTCTTTTCTATTTTTTTAGTCTCTATTTTGTTTATTTCTGATTTGATTTTATTATTACCTTTCTTCTATTTACTTTGGGTTTCATTTGTTCTTCTTTACCCAGTTCCTTTAGGCATAAAGTTAGACTGTTTATTTGGATCTTTTCTTGTTACTTGAGATAGGCCTATATTGCTATTAACTTCCTTCTTAGGACGGCTTTTGGTACATTCCATAGATTTTGGAATGTTGTGTTTTTATTTTCATTTATCTCAAGATAGCTTCTGATTTCCAGTTTGATTTCTTCTTTGATCCATTGATAGTCTAGTAAAATGTTGTTTAGACTCCCCATAGTTGTGATTTTTCCAGTTTTCTCCCTGTAATTGATGTATAGTTTCATACTATTGTGGTAACAAAACAAAACAAAAATACCTGATATAATTTTAATCTTTTTGAATTTACTGAGACTTTTTTTTTGTGGCCTAACATGTGATATATCCTGGAGAATGTTCCACGTGCTCTAGAAAAGAATGTGCATTCTGCAGTTTTTGGAATAAAATGTTCTATAAATATCTATTACTCATCTGGTATAATGGGATTTTTAAGTCTTTATTTCCTTATTGATTTTCTGTCTTGATGATCTATCCATTGATGTGAGTAGTCTTAAAGTCCTTACTATTATTGTAATACTTCTAATTTCTCCCTTTATGTCTTCTAATATTTGCTGTATATATTATATGCTCCTATGCTAGGTGTATAGATGTTTACAAATGTTATATTTTCTTCTTAGATTGACGTCTTTATCAGTATGTAGGGCTCTTCTTTGTCTTTTTTTACGGGCTTTGTTTTAAAGTCTATGTTGTCTGATATAATTATTGCTACCTTAGCTTTCTTTTTGTTTTTGTTTGCATAGAATATCTTTTTTTATCCTTTCACTTTCGGTCTCTGTATGTATTTCAATCTAAAATGAGTCTCTCATAGGCAGCATTTATATGAGTCTTGTTCTTTTATTCATCCAGCCACCTTATGTCATTTGATTGGAGCATTTTGTTTATTTACATTAAAGTAATTATTAATAGCTATATAATTATTGCCATTTAGTGAATTGTTTTTGATTGTTTTTGTAGTTCTTTGTTGCTGTCATCTTCTCTCAATCTTTTCCATTGTGGTTTTCTGGTTTTCTTTAGTGTTTTGTTTATGTTCCTTTCTTTTTATTTTTTGTGTACCATATATAGGGTTTTTGTTTATGGTTACCATGAGTGACATATATATTGATCTATATAACAGTCTATTTTAAGCTGAGAGGTGTTTAAGTTCAAATGCATTCTAAAAGTGCTACATTTTTACTCTGTCTTTTTATATCTTATATTTTTGACATCATATTTTAGATCTTTTTGTTTTGTGTATCCCCTAACATTTATTGTAGTTATAGTTGATTTTGCTATTTTTGTATTTAATCTTCATACCGGCTTTTAAAATGGCCAATTCACTGTTTCTTGTATATTTACATTTACCAATGAGATTTTTTTCTTTCATATATTTTTCTATTTATGCTTATTGCCTTTTCTGCTTTAACATTTCTTGTAAAGCTGATTTAGTGGTGATGAACTCCTTTAGTTTCTACTTGTCTAGAAAACTCTTTATTTCTCCTTTAATTCTGAATGATAACTTTGCCAAATAGAGTATTCCAAATTGTAGGTTACTTTCTTTCAGCAATTTAATTATACAGTGCCACTCTTTTCTGACCTGTAAAGTTTCTGCTGAGAAATTAGCTGATGGCCTTATTGGGTTTTCCTTGTGTGTGACTAGTTGTTTTCCTCTTCCTGTCTTCAAAATCTTCTCTTTATCTTTAACTTTTGCCGTTTTAATTACAATATGTCTTGGTGTGGATCTCTGGGTTCATCTTGCTTGGAACAATCTGTACTTTCTGGACCTGAATGTCTGTTTCCTTTCAGATTAGGAATATTTTCAGCCTTTGTTTCTTCAAATAGACTTCCTGCCCTTTTCTCTCTCTTCTTCTTCTTGGATCCCTATAATGCAAATGTTAGCATGCTTGATGTTGTTTCAGAGGTCCCTTAAACTATCCTTGTTTTATTTATTCTTTTTTTCTGATTGGTGCTTTTCACTACTCTGTCTTCAAGGTCACTAATCTTTTGTATTATCTAATCTGATGTTGATTCACATGTGTGTGTTTATTACAGTTATTATATTCTTCATCTCTGATTGGTTCTTTATCTTATTTTTAAGTTTTTTGTTGAAGTTCTCATTGAGTTCCCCTATTTTACTCTCAAGTTTGGTAAATATCCTTATTATCACTACTATGAATTCTTTATCAGGCAAGTTACTTGTGTCCATTCCATTAGGATTTTTATCTGATTTTTATTTCTTGTTCCTTCATTTAGAACATTTTCCTCTGTCTTCTCATTTTATTTGACTTTCTGTACTTTTTTCTATGAATGAGACAAAACAACTATCACTCTTGATTTTGAAGGAGCGGCCTTGTGCATGAGCAACTTCTGTGTAGACTATGCATGTTGGGTGGTTTTAGCAGGCTGGCTGGAGCCAAAGTGGATGCGTGTGGTGCCTGGGGCACCCTGGGAAACTGGCTGGCCAGGTTGGAGCAGGCTCGTGCGGAGGCTTAGGGTTGTGTGGGTGTGGCAATGCCCTGGAGGTCTGGCTGTTTTGGGCTGGGGTGGGCTCGGGGTAGATGGCCAAGGGCTCAGTGAGGCAGCCTTTCAGGTCAGCTAGAGCACTTGGACAGAGCTCTGCGCCGCACTATGCAGGTGGAAGGGGAAAGTAAACAATGGTGCTTATTCTGTCACCTCTGATCCTGGGGAGTTCCTGCAGATCCCGAGAGTTCCTGCAGTTCCCCAACATTTATGCAACCTCTCTTTCTCTTGTTTGTTGTGCAAAAGCTGCTCAGTCAGCCTTCAGTTGTTTTTCAGGAAGAATTTCTCTATACATAGATATATATTTGGTGTATTTGTGAGAGGCTGTGAGTTCAGAGTCCTCCTATGCCACCATCTTGGACAACCCCCACCCCCACAATATTTAATATTTTTAATGTTTGGTGTCTAGTTTTCTATAAGCATCTATTGAGGTGGCAGTTTGCAAGTATTTAGTTAGTTATTGTTGACAACATAGATAATTAAGCCTTTGAAAGTCCATTTTGCTTATCTTACAGACTCTTCTGTTGTCCTCTGAAAGTGTAAATCTGCTCACTCCTTTCTTGACTTATTCTCTATATTTTTCTACCTTTCTCCCTCTTTCTTCCCACCTTATTATCTCACTTATTATTTCCTTTTTCCTTATCATGATTTTTTTATATTTCTTTCTTCTTTTCTGTTTTCTTTCTTCCTGTCTCCTTCTATTCTTCATTTTACCTTCCCCTTCCTCTCTCTTTCTTCAGCCTTCCCAATTTTTTCAAAATTTTACTCCTCTTTTTTTCCATCAGCAGAAACCTACGTACATATCTTGTAATCTACATACATATCTTTGTAGTTGCTCTGTCGTTTAAGTCACAGGGTTTCCCTAAGGTGTGTCTCCTAAGCCTGCCACCTATTTAGGACTTGAGATCTGGAGATAGAGTGATGCATATACTAAGAAGAACTGATAAGAACAATCAAATAGAAGCTGCCAGTCAACACTTGACAGCTTGCAGAAGAGCTCTCTTATGGAAATAATGCTGTAGAGAAGCCAGAGGAGGTTATAAAATTCCAAACTATCATTCTGAACTGTAGAGCAGATGGAAAGACTATAGGAAAAGGTTGTTTTAAATGTAGCAAAGTAAAACACAACATTGGATCAGGGGAGAGTTAATGATAGCTAAACTAAGAATTAGAAAGTGGGTTTGAAACTTCCTGTGGGAGTACTGAGTTGGCCTGTTTTCCCACTCTGTGGACTCTGTGCCAGCAAACACATCTCCTTTTCATTTGTCAACTTTTGTTTGCTTGTTAGAGATTGGTATTCCTGGCAGTGGGAGAGACCAGCACTGTTTCAACTGCAGGACTTGCTCTTCTGCAGTGATCTCTTCACACTTTCATCTTCATGCTTTAGAGATGCTGCTATTTTCCCAGCCACCTAGGCAATGGCTGGATGTGTTGCAGGGTCTCGTGGCACCTGTGGACAAGCCCTTTCCCCAGAGGTAGTTCTCTCGTATTGTCTCCCTACCCTGCTCCCTACCAATATATTTTTTTTTGTCTTGGACCATTTCCTTTCTCCCTGAGCTTACATGGGCTACCACCTTTCTTCATATAGCCAAATAGTTAAGTGTTAGGGTTCTGCTCCCTTTGAAGAGGAAGAATGCTGGGAGATTGACTATGAGGAGACATGAGGGAGCTTCCTGGGGTGCTAGAAATATTCTCTATCTTGGTCTGAGTGGTGTTGTTTGAGGATATGCGTATGTAAATATTCATTGAGCTATACACTTAAAATTGTGTACTTCACTGTGTGTAAGCTATACCTTAAAGAAAGAGAGAGAGGGAGGGAATTTAGAATTAGCAGATCTTGGTTTGCATTCACTTAGGCTTGTGTGACCTTTGTTCTTGCCAAGACTACTTTATTCCTGTAAACAAGAATAAATATATTACCTGCTACATAGGGGATTATGTGGATAGAATGAAAAAGTGATCAGCAGCACATAAAGTGGTTGGTACAAGGTTAGTTCTCAATAATAGATTGCAAGTATCATCATTATTGTTTGAGAAAATTATTCCCTGAACATGATAACAAATGCAAATGTTTCCATTTAAAATCCCTTTCTGTGTATTGGAGCATCTGGAGACCATCTTTCAAGACTTTAACTCAAAGGTGTGACTAATAGCAGATATTTTAGGCACCAGAGCATGCTAACAGAAGAAAATTATTGGGCAAGGGGCCTGTGGGTGCTTTTGACATTACACAAGCCAGGCAGCCCCAGTCTCCTAGCCAGTCTGTGCAGGCTCTCCTTACCTGTATATTACACCCATTATAGCCACGTTTCTTGAGTTCTAGAGGCAAATTTTGATGAATTCATTTTTGGCAAATAAACTCCACTCCTATACAAAATGTAGACTTTTGATATATGTGTTCTAACACTGATGCTGAGGAGCACGGCTATGACTAATGGCATTATCTCAGCTCAGCAGTGGAAAATCAGAGCCTTCCTTATTCTTTTCCTGACATCATTAAAATCTATTTTACTGACCAGGAAATGGATGAGACGCTTTGTATTTATTGCTAATCTTTACTTTGCATGTAACTACTTAGAAATTCATAGAACTACAGAATTTCAGAGCTCTATGAGGTTTTAAGTTTAGTTAAGTGAAAACTCCTCTTCACAGATGAAATAAGAGAAGAAATAACATGCATAAGGTTCATTCATCTTTGACAGTATATTTTCAGTAACTGTGTGTCATGATTTGTGGTATATCCTGGATTACATAACCTGCCATGTAATTTCTTCAAGCTATCTTCTGAGTTCTCCCAAGCCAAAATATAACTTGAATCAGTGCTGTCTGATATGCATTGATATCTTCAATAAAACAGTAGTCTAGACTGTATATGCTGACTTAAGTAATCAAGGGAGAAGCAAGGGCTGACTTAAGTAATCAAGGGAGAAGCAAGGGCTCTGCCAGCTGGCACTGCAAAATATGCAGGCTTATACACAGGTAAGACCCTAGGCTGTGACTCTAAGCTTCCATGCCATGAGATTAGTGGGGAAATGAAGCCTTCACACTGTCTTCCTACATTCCTCTTATAATCCCTTCTGTTGCATGCAGCTCTTTAGGGCATCAATTTTGTTTCCTGACTCCTGTTTTTTAAGCTACTCTGGAAAGTCACTCTATTTTGAATTCAACCACCTAAATGTACTAGAGAGAGAAATGGGATACACAAGGGGACTGGTCCCAGTCTCCAAAGCCCCTAAACCATGGGCCCTGAATACATTTGCTGTGAGGCATTAAACCACTCTTTGTCACCCTTCAGGCAAGGAACCTAAACTAGTAAAGTGGACCAGGTAGAAGACACCAAAGAGTATTGAGGACTGTGGCCAATTGGAGAGGGCACATCTTACATAAAGGGACTCAGTTCAGTGTTTTTCCTAGGAGATTACAGACTCAGCATTGCAACATCTTCAGATTTTTAAGATAAGCCAGAAATTTTAGTTTTAAAAGATATTTCCCAGTATTTTGATATCATTCTGTGGGTCAAATAAGAAACATGTGTGGTCCCTGAGCTGCTTTTTTCTTTTCTTTTTTTTAACTGCTGCCCCAAGGGATAGTCCAGAGATATCTTTCAAATTCAAGGTTAACAGATGGCTAGAGAATGAGGATGGGCAGAAAGGTGTTTGGATATTAGAGTCAGTAACTTCTTAGATCAGGAAAGGCAGTGCAGACACTGTGAGAGGGAGCTGTTATCATGAGGAAGCTCAGTTCCTGCCACGCTACACACCTCTCTCTCTGGCAAAGTCGTTAAAGTAATCTGAGCCTCCTTTTCTCCCCTAGTAATATGGGCTCATGCCATCTTCTCAGGGATTTGTCATTCAGTCAAGAGATTTCATGTTGTTAAGGTACTCCATCCACTCATTTATTCATTCAAATATTTATGAAGAACCTACCATGCAGCAGATACTGTGCTAAGTGCTTGCAATCAATAATGAACAGAATAAACACAGTCCTGGGCCTCAAATAGCACACAGTTGAGAGGCAAAGGTAGGTGACTTAGGACTCAGTGTGACAAACATTGTGATGGGGGTGGAGAGTGCTATGGAAGCCATCACGTGATCTGGCTTCATCTTCCTCGCCTCTTCCCAGGCATACTGTGTTCCCACCACAGATCTCCAAGCTACTTCCTGAACATGCCAAGCCTCTTTGTGCCAATCTGTCTTACCATCTTTGTGCTTGCTGTTCATTCGTTTTGCCTGGAATTGTCTTTCCCCAGATATTTGCAGAGCTGCTCATTTATTTCATTCACATCTCTCCTCTCCAACTAAAATAGCAGCCCCATATCATCCTCTATTACCCATGGCTCTGCTTTATTTTTTTTTCATAGCACTTGACATTCTAGTATATATTTGTTTTATTGTTGTTGTGATTGTTCATTGTCTGTCAGCTTCATGGGAGCCTGAATGTTTGTGTATTTCACTCACCGCTATCTCCCCAGTACTTGGAACGGAGCCTAGACCCTGGTTGTTATTCATCAAACATTTGTTGAACGAGTGAATGAGGGAAACACATGGGGGAACCTAATTTGGTTCAGGGAAAGCTTCCTGGCAGAGGTGACGTTTGAGCCAGTGAATTGATCAGACAAAGAAGTTGTTCAGGTAGAGAGGGGGAATGCACAAGTATTTGGGGCAGAAGACAGTATGTGGGAAGTCCTAGAGATTAGTAGGAGCTTGTCACAACAGTGAAAAAAGTTGAGTGTGGTTGAGAGATAAAGTGTGGAAAGGGTGGGGTAATGAAGAGGGCTGTGGATGGAGAGACAGGCAGAGGCAGATGTGGAGGGCCCTGAAGACCTAATGTGGAGCTTGGAGTTGATCTTATAACATAGGGATGCAAAATGGTATGGCCGATTTGGAAAACAGCTTGGCAGTTACTTATGAAGTTAAATATACACTTACCATGTAACTTAGAAATACCATTCCTAAGTATTTACCCAAGTGAAATGAACACTCTATGTTCAAACAAAAAAACTCTATGTGAGTTTTTATAACAGCTTTATTCTTAACCACCAAAAAGAACTGTTCCATATTTTGAATGCTGTGATGGTTGTTATATGATTGTATGTATTTGTCAAAATCTGCATAGTCATACACTCAAAAGAGTGATTTTTCTGCATGGAAATTACTCTTTAACTAAAAGAATTATGGGAAACCACTGGAGAGTTTTTGGTGGAGGAATAACTCTGTCAGACCTGTGTTTCCAAAGGATTGCTCTGGCAGGGGAACGGCGAGAATGGAAATGGGAACCCAGTGAGAAGTCATTAGTGGACCTGGTGAGAGTCAAGAATGATGCTGAGGAATTTGGCTTAGGGGCAGCTGGGTAGATAGTGGTGCCATTTGCCATGTACACATATGACATGCTGGAGGAGGAGCAGGCCTGGGGAAGTTCATGGTGTGAGGATAACATGAGATAACCGTGTATTGGTGCATATCGTGAGTGTGCTTAATGTGTTTATCAGTTTGATTGTTTTGTTTTATTTTAGCTAGGTAACATACACTTGAGTACTTTCTAGGGGCTTCTTTGCAGCCATGATCAAAAATCCACCTCTCTTACAAGTTACAACTGAGACTTCATGTTCTGTAGCATCAGAACATTTCCATCCTCCAAACTTGGTGCTGCCACCATTTGGCTGGTTAATCCATTGTTTCTATTCAATTTATGTAGGTACAGCCATATCGGTAAGATAGTCAGATGGTGGACCATTCCCCATGCTGACTACCATTTTCAGGGCACTTTAGAGCTATATCAAAAAACAAACAAAGAAAAAACGTATTTCAAAGAAAAGTCAGTGCAAATGCCCTGGAGAATGGCTGTCTCCTTCCTAAAACTTGTAGCACCTGCACATGATGTGGCTTGGGTAGGTTTGACTGCACAGAGGAACAGTGAGCTTCCTCATTCTCCTCTGCTTTGTCAGCTCCTTTCACTCTCTGGCCTAGATAAAGCTGGAGTGTGTACCCCTGGCCAAACCACCTTCCACTATTTTCTTGTGGCCCAAATTCCGTGTGGTCTGGCCTGGCAAAAAGAAACTCAAACTGAATGAGTGTGGTTCATGGCCTGGAGATCGCAGATCTCTTTCCAAACATTCGAAATTCCCAACCAATGTCATATTATTGATCCCAAAAATATTCCTGTGAAGTTAGTTGGAAACTCTTGCCTGTATTTATGAGATGGGGAGTTGAAATAAAGAGACGTTCATTCTAGACAAATCAGCCTAGATTCTAAACGAGAATAATGACAGACTATGGGTTCCTTGGTTTTCCCTAAAACATCGTACTCTTGCCTTAAAGGCATGTTGCAACTTTATGGGCTTTCCAAACATCAAATTCACTGAAGTTGCTTTTTAATTGTTGCCTCTTAGTGGGTGAATTTTCGGTATGGTTTTGATGTTCTTTATGATTGTCCATGTCTTCTGGCTTTTCTGTAATAAGCATCTTATTACTTTCATAATTGTGAAGAAAATGAAAGAAACTTCATTAAAAACAGTATGCACAGTATGAAACCATTTAAAATATATATACATATGAGATTATACATCCAAATGTTAATAGCAGTTGTCATGCCTGCCCGGGAATATGGGTGATTTTGCTTCTTAGTGCTTTCTGCATTTTTTCCCAATTTTTTTTTTTTCGGATGAGTACAAATTACTTTTGTAATCAGAAAATAATAAACCACTTTTTAGAAAAATGCCATGGAGCATTCCTCTCCTCAGTTAAGGACTTCGAGGGTGAATAAACCTGGCTTTCGGTTCTGACCCTGAAAGTAACTAGCTTTGTGACTCCAGGCAAGTTGCATCCAGTGGAACGATCCATTTCCATGGCTTTAAAGAGGGGTCAGAATATTAGTGCAGTCGCCCCCGCCTCTCCCAGTAAGCTAACACGCATTAAGAGCACTTGGAAGGAAGGTATTGAACTGCGTGCCACAGCCAGAACTGCTGTTCTATAATATTCTGTTCAATAACTATTAAGGGAACATGTTGTAATTTGAAGACACATTATTTTTATTTTGAGGGAAAAGACCAACTCACAGTTATTAAACTAATCTCCTGCGCTTTGATACTTTTTTTGTCAACTGATGTTGTGTGAGAGCAGAAGGGGAAAAGGTTTGTCCCTACGTGCTTGGGCATCCTGCCACCATCCAGGCTCAGGCAAAGGGATCTGGCTCAGGGAAGGCTGAGAGCCTGTTGGGGTGCAGGAGGCTGGGGCACTGCCAGCTCTGAGAAAGGGCTGCTCCCTTGGCCAGGCAGAAGCCCAGTTTGAACAGAGATGATAGGAAACGGCATCAGGATACCCCTCTGAATCTTGTTGGTTGCTATACCTAACTAACATCTTCTGCAAAGATAGGCAGTCAGACTCTCTGACTAGCAAAGCACAATTCTTGGCTGCACATTGACAGAAAAAATCTATGGCTGTGTAGGATGGCTCCAAAAGGGAACTAAAGCCACTGTTGGCTTCCAGTTAAAAGTCACATAATTATCAGTGTTCAGCCTTATAGTTTTATAGTTGTAATGATTCACACAGATTTTCTGTAAGAGGGAAAAAAATGATACAGAAACAACGGCTTATGGATCAACCTGTTCAAATAGGTGAAATTTTATATATAAAATCAGAAAGAAAGAGATTTATATTTCCTTGAACTTTAAGTTTCACTAAGCATTTAAATATATAGTCTCTTGATATTTCCCTTTCTTTTCTCAGGAATGGAAATGGAAATTATTTAATCTGGGAGGTCAACTTAATTCAGGTATCTTCTGTGGCTAAGCACTAGTGAAAGATGAAAGACTGCTTTCAAAAGCTTATGTTCTGATTACACTTTTGTTAAGATTTCTTTATCGTTAAATGATTGGTATATTGGGGGAACTAAAGGTCTTTGAATTGCTTTTCTGTATTATACCAGGCTTATTTTTCCGTATGTCTTAAAGGAAATGAAAGTATTTTCTCCACTTTTCAAGCAATTTTAGGAATTGTCGTATGGTTAGGAAAAAAGTAACAAACAAAGCTTAAGTTTATGAATATTAAAACTGAATGTTGGAAGACATCTTGACATAATTTGATTACTCTCAGTGTGACTGCATTTAAGCCAGCCCAGAGAGGTGGTCAGAGGAAATAAGATGGTTCTTTTGGTTCAGGCACCAAAGCTGAGGGCAGTGGGTGTCCCCACATCAGCAAGACTGGTTTCCATAAGAGATTAGAACCATTTTTGGTATTCACAGCACATCACCTACTTCACCGACACATAAAAAAGACAATAACAAGACTGAAAGATTAGTGAGAGAGAATTTCTTTGAACTCAGATTATTTCATCCCATCCTACCCAAATGAAACTGTAATGGGAGGTAGGAAAGGATAGAGTTCTTGGAGTTGCTGGCCAGGAGAGGAGAATAAATCTTGCCCACTTACTCTAGTTGCTTGCATAACTGCAGAAATCCAAGGCTGTCATGGATTCGGAGAGAATTTTCAGGAAAGTTTGACAAGCATTCTCCAGAGTTGGGAGGGCACAGAGACTGCAAAAGTCACGCCCCAAAAAAAGATTGGTGGAATTATTTCCTATAGTAGGATGAAGAGAAATGGCTGAAGGAACAACAACACTTCTTTCTATCATGGCAAAGGTGGTGTCATTCTGTTACCCATGAGTCAACACGGGTATCTCAGATGAAAGCCAGGCTCTGGTTGCCTTGAAAGAGACCCACCCAAGGAATCTGCTCACAGGGACTGGACAACCACCCTGCAGAAGGACACTGGTGGGCCAACTGCCATGTAGGAGCTGAGGACATCCTGAATGGTCAACCAGGAGACATTACTTCTCTCAGGCAGATGTCCCTAGCAAGGATGTCGCCAAAGAACCCACAAAAAGTGAAAGATAAAACCAAGATTTGCCATGTAGAGGGCACCACCACCATAGTGCTACAGTGCTGGTCAAGTAAGGCTTTTTTTCCCCTTTACTTCTCCTCTCTTCCCTTGCCCTGGTTCTGGAGGATGTAGAAGCAGTAGAGTAAGTTGGGGGAGGGTATTACAGGGTGAATAAGGAACTGATCAATACTCTCCTCCCTTTCTTAATATAAATATTTGAGCCCAGGGCAGGCCTGTATTAGTGGAGGAGAGGAACCTTGAAATACATGAGAGATTAAAGTTTTATATTAGATGAACCGGACTTTTTAATACCTAAAATTAGACATTTTGGGTCTTGAATGACTGGAAAAGATAAGGGGTCTACCTGAGATACCATCAAGGTTAGAGGAAGAGAGAAGGTTAGAAGTCAGTGGACAGGAAAAACAATTTTTTTTTTCATGAGAGTCCAGCCCGTTCATATATCTGCTTCCTGTCTGAAGAAGGATTACAGAGTAAGGTATCTTTGCATACCGTGGTTTTTTGAACAGTTTTGGAGAAATGCATGCTTGGTTCTTGATATATACAAGTACTTCATATACAAATACTAACATACATCTTGGCAGACCTCCTATCTTTGATAATCTGATCTTGTCTAGTTCTGGATTTGAAGAGCTTCTCTCTACCACTTAACTCTGCAGAGATTTTGATGTTAAGAATTGTGCAGATGGTCCAGAATGTAAAATTGAAACCTCAAAAGGCAAATTTTCTGCTGAAAGACAAGATATAATATTTGTAAATATGACTGAGAAGCCTTCCTCTGATTTTAATAGAATACCTAGTATTCAGTAACTAAGAGCACAGTGATTAAGATATTAAACTTAGAGTCTGGCTCTGTCTCTTCCTAATTGTGTGATCTTGAGAAAATTATGTAAACTTAATTTTCTCTTTTTTAAAAATTAGGATAGTTATAGGTACCTACCTCATAGAGCTGTGAGGATTAAGTGAGTTAATGTGTATAAAATGCTTAACACAGTGTCTGGGACCATGGTAAGTATTTGGAATGTTAATCATTTTTTCAGGTACCATTAGAACCCAAAATATATCTTCCTGGCCTACTCCAGAATTCCCTGCAATAGTTCTCATGCACACACATAGCTTTCCATTCCTTCCTTCTCTTCCTGAGGGTGTTGTGTTCCCTGGCAGCAGGAGTGATCTCAGCCTAACTACGCAGCAGGTAAGAAGTGCCAAGAGTTAATGTCCCAGAAGAGACCCTTAATAAATGAAGACTGGGGGTAAGAGAATAAACACCCCAGCTTCCAGGCCCCTCAGTGAGAGGCTTCCCCAGTGGGATAGAGCCTCAGTTGGCCATAGCAGTAACTGTTCATTTCTGCATCCTGTATGGGCTTGCCTCCCTTCTCTGTCTCACCTCCCCACTCCCTGTCATGTTTCTTAAGATCATCTCCACAATAAATGACTTAAGCTCAAATCGTTGTGTTAGTGGAGAGCATTGGGGGAACCAAAACTAAGACAGTTCTTTTATATATGTCTTCTAGATGCTTAAAATTATACCTTATATATTTTTTCATACCATCCATAACCCATAGGAGTTGCAGAGCTCATAACAGGAGCTCAAGTACTTGTTGATTTTTAATTCTAGATTATCTCCATTATTTAATATCTCTTCCTGGATCCCCATGAGTTACTAATTAGAACTATATTCCCAGAATTTCAGATAGATGGATCATATCCTTAAAAATCTCCATTCAGAGGATTCTAGGGCTCTGTGTTTGCTCACTCCTATGCTAACAGAGCCAAACACAATATCTGTACTCAATAATAGTACTCAATAAAAACTTTACTGTCTTATGAACCGAAACCCTGCCCTTCATGTTAAATCAGAATCTAGCATGCTGCAAATTAAACCCTAAATAGTGAGAAAACATTTTCAAACTAATTTTACATAGTAAGTACATCAGTCTAATAATTGTGTTGAGATTTTCTAGACCTGCACTGTTCAGTACAGTAGCCACTAGCCCTCTGTGGCTACTGAGCATGCGAAATGTATGAAAGGTATGCCTAAAAATAGGCTTCATATATTCTAGTCTTTGAACAAGTTATTTAACCTTACTAAGCTTCAGTTTCCAGCTTTGTAGAATGGTATGGTGTTACTTGACCATGTGTTTCATAGAATTGCTATGAGGAGAAGAAATCAAAGAGTGAGAAGGTTAGATTCATGTAGACCAGATTCTGAGACAAGTTCCTGAAATAACCCAGTTTAGGGAGCTGCAGAAGCTTTGACTCTGAGGGACTGAAATATGGCAGAGGGCATCCAGAGTCTGATGAATTATTCTTCCCTCTGTTGAATATCTCAATATAAAGTCTGTAATAGAATATAGACTTAAATATATATTATGACTTAATTTACTTAACTAAGTATGACATATTGGTTAGTATGATAATTATCCCTTTGGGTTTGTTTGTTTTTATAGCTATGCACACATTTTCATTCTTGAGAACCCCAAGGAACAAAATGTTATTGGCATCCTCTCTAGAAACAAATAACAGCTGCATTTGTTTGGGACATTTCCCAGGCTGCTCCTTCCTCCATGTGTGAAGGATGCTGTTGATCCATCAACTCAATATTGAAGAGGGAGATTGGATTCCCACCACCCTCCTTCACCAGCGTTCATGCAGCTGCTAGATATGCCATATAGATACTGTACTGTATCTTATAACCTTATGGCAGTGGCCTTAGGCAGAGGGAACACTACCTGCATTGGCCTTTCCTCTAAAGTACACAGTGATGACATCGGTGGAGAGAAGTCCTGGGATGTCTCTACTTCTACTAGCCCTGATCTCATTCTGAAATTGCTGTTGTATATGGAAATACCAGACTGTTAAACTTGGAAGAGTCTCAATCAGTGGTTCTCAACTCTGGTTGTCTGTTAGACTCTCTTAAGGAGATTTAAAAAATACTCAATGCCTAGGCATACTTGATCTTGATATTCGGAGTTAATTGAATTAGAACAGATCCTGGCATCTAGTACTTTATAAAATCTCTCTGTGTCTGAGAACCACTGGTTTAAAATAGGGACGAGAACCACTATCTCTCAATTTCTCATCCAGATAATTGAAGAGAACATGGGCTTCAGACTCAGATATCTTTGAATTTTGAATTCTGCCTATTTATTAATTAATTGAGGACTTGAACAAACTATTGAAATTCTCAATTTCCTTGCTTGTAAAATGGGAGATAGAACACTTAGAGCATTTGGGGGAAAATTAAGTGCATAGCAACTGTAAGTAACTTGAGGATAGGGACCATCTGGTAATAAAAATAAAATCTAATTGAGCAGCTACTATATGTCAGATACTATACTAGATACAGCAACTGGAACATTTACATTGTTTCACTTAAACATCACAAAACTATATGTGAGATAAAGAACAATTTCATGCAACGAAGAAAATAAGACACAGATAAATTAACCATGTATGCCCAGAATCTCACAGGCTACAGGAAAGCCAGGGTTTGAATTCAGACCTTTCTGACTCCAGAGTTCATTAACTTAATTAATGCACTACAGCATCTCCCTAGCCTGTGCTAAATGTTGTGTCTTTAGCCCTTAGCATGATGCTTGCCATATGGAAGGTACTCGGTGAGTATCCAGTGAATGGATACAAATAAAAAGATGTAAGGGCATGGCCTACCTGGTGGTAGACAATCAGTTAATGTTCTCTTTTTTGTTGTTCAGGCCTCTTTACTAACACTATCTGATAAAAAAAAAAGGTTTATCTTCAATAAAGTTTATATTCAATATGCAAAATTATAATGTGCCTTATATTATTGCCATAGCAAAATGAGAAACTGGACTAGCAACAGATCAATCTCATTCTTTCATATTAGGCAAGATATGATTTTTACTTGGAGTATGTTAATAGCTACAGATTAGAAAAACAAATATATTTATGACTTAGACTCCTGTTAATCTTCCAAATTATTATTTGGACACTAACTGTCAACATATTTCATGTATTTCCTACATGTATTCTGAACACAGCTGTGCTAAAACTCTGAGGATTTAATTCAACATATTAAAGCAGTTTAGAATAGTCGGAAATGCATGATATGTGGAGTCAGCAAGTCTGAGTTCAGGTTTTGGCCATTCACCTACCAGCTGTGAAGCTTTAAGCCCAAGCAACTCAAATGAAGTATTCATGCCCTAGAGGTTTGGGACATTATGCTGGAAGGTCTCAGAGATGCAAGATAAATACAATGCATTCATTCATCCATTAAGCAAATATTTATTAAATACCAGGCATTGTATTACAAGCGAAATGAACAAGACAAATAAGTACCTTGTTCTCATGGAGCCTTAGGTTCTTCAATGAAAAACTAAATAACATAATTTCAGATACAGACTACTGCTAATTTTTTTTTAAAAAAAGATAATATGAAGTTATTTTTAAAAGGCAGGTAACAAAGTTTATTTTAAAAGACCTGATAATGGACTATTATTATTAGTTGCCTACATGGAATCCACTTTTCCCTTTCTAATGGTACGTTGTTTTCAATTAGATGTCTATTGTTGCCATACACCATCCACAAGGTGGGCACTAGTTGGCCTAAGCTAAATATATTCAATTTCCCATTGGTTAAGTGTAGCATGTAACCTAAACAGTTCAATCACGGTAAACCTTGGGATTCTGACATGAAATCCTGGTATCGAAGTTATTTTTTTCTGCTCTTCCTCTCAGAATCAAAGGATAAAGATGTGAAGATGGAAACTGTTGGAGTATATTCACCACTTGGCAAACACCACAGTTATAAGATTCATTAGTAAATGCTAAAATTAGTGGACGAAAGGATGATGAGAAACAGGATATTTACATAATCTCAAAATATCTCCTCAAAAGTTTCTTTTGTATTACAAAAGGGAAAATAGCAACATTATAATAGAGAAACATGGAAGGCTCAATTGAGTGATCAAAGTTTGCATCACTGTAATAGTCCAAGTCATCATCATACATCTCTGGTTATGATATACTCAGATTAATACAGCATCACTCTGTGGTATTTGTTCCAGAAACATATAACCTGACATTAAATCATGAGCAAACATCAGGCAAATTCAAATTAAGGGCCATTCTACAAAATAACTGACTAACACTCCTCAAAAATGTCAAGGTCATAAAAGACAATGACAAATGATTCCAGATTAAAGGAAACTGCAGACACATAACAACCAAATGCAAAGTGTGATCCTGGATTAGGTTTTGAACCAGAAAAGAACATTAATGAGACAATTAATGATATTTGAATAGGGTCTACAAATTAGATAACAGTATTGTATCAGACAAAATGTCCTGATTTTGATCATTGTACAGAGGTTATGTTAGATATTAACATTTAGAGAATCTGGGTGAATAGTACACAGAAAGTCTTTGTGTTATATCTGTAACATATTTGCAAGTGGAATCATTTCAATATGAAAAATTTGAAATATTTTAAAATTAAATTTTAAGATGTGAAAATAAAATCCTCAGCCTTTAAAATGTTTCCATGGGCACCCTTTCCTTAAAACCTTTCCTGATCCCTTTGCTCTTGTAATTCCATACTTATGTTTACTTCTATATCAAAATGGTTTCTATTATGACTCAGATGTTCATATACTGGCAGCCTGTGGACTACATTGACCTTCAATCCTTTTTATATTTGGCTGATGCAAAATTTTCCCCTACTCCGCCCTGCAAATTTCATTTGTCACAGCTCCCCACTACTCCTTATTGTCTCAAATATCAGGCTGACTTTACTCATTTTTACTACCAGATTTTTTTAAGTAGTTTAAATGTTTTTATCAAGTCTTGAAATCTTGTTTAACAAATTAAGCAAAATGTCTTTTCATAGATAACTTGACTTAAGACTCTGTTTGGATAATCACATTCACTGATTCATAGGGTCTGAGTTAATAGACGCTTGACTTTTATTACATCATGAAAATAAATGCTATTTCATTTTTGACTCAGAAATAGCCATTAGTCACCAAATTCTTAACACTGCTCTTTGAGTTTAATAGCAGTTGAGTTCAATCTCAAAATATATGCATTTATTACTCATTTCTCAGAAACCTAATCGACTCTTGGTTTAGGGATTACATCATCTCTTCCAGAGTCCTCTTCTACCCATAATCCAATCACCTGTAAAGTTTTAAAAATACCAATGCCTAGACTCTCCTTCCAGAGAATCAGATTAAACTCCTATGCAGTAGGGCCTAGGCATTCATATTATTTTTTAGGTTTCCCAGATGATTCTGGGTTTGAGGATCACTGACCTTCCTTGATTATGTTTGAGATGATCAAGCACGCATTGTCCTGGGGAAAGGATGGAACAGGAACTTTGGCAACTTAACAAAACTTATCCCTTTCAGTACCTCTTGATATGTAGGGCAGGTCACTGAGAAAAAATTATACATTAAAAATTCCTAGGGAGCTTGTTAAGTATGCAGATTTCATGGCCACACCCTCATAAATTCTAATTCTGTATTTCTACTGAACATCACACTAATTACCTGTTAGCCACTTCATAGGAGAACCTATGTCTTTCTCTTGTTCAGAACATTATTTCGGAATCTCTTGTCCTGCCTCGTTCATTTCTCCCACCACTTTGCCTCTTCTTAATCCTACACAAACTTCCAAATTTATCGCTCGTGTTCCAGTTTCCATTTCAACTTTCCCATTGGACCTGACTTCTGGCATTTTCTTCTTCCTGGTTCCTTACTGACCATAACATGGTCTCCCTCTGTGAATCTGCTTTAGTTTGCCTTGGGAAATTGCCCACACTCTTGGGTCTGCCCTGCCTAGAAATTTCTCTACCTTAGTGTCACCTCTCCCATCTTCCATATGCTGGATTTATCCCTATTTGAGCCTCCCTGTATTAGCTGTTTAAAAGGTCACCTTAAAACTTAGTGCTTTGACATACCAAACATGATCCTGTGGAATGACTGGTTGTTTCTTCTAATCTGGAGCAGTTGGGCTGGAGTGGGACTCATTCAAATCTTTGAGAACTCAGCCAGGATGGCTGGGACAGCTTGAGGCCTTGCTCCATGTGATCTCCATGTAATCTCTCATTCTCCAATTGGTCCAACTGGGCTTCTTCATATGGTGGTGGAAAGGCTCTATGGAAGCAGCAAGAGAGAGCAAGCCCCATAAGTGTTTCTTTAAGCCTCTGTTTGCATTATATTTGCTGATGTCCCACTGGCGAAAAACTGTCACATGGCCACATCCAAATCAATGTGGGAAGCAGCCACCTGAGAGTATGAATTGCTGGTGGCCATTACCCAAAAGTAGGCCACAGCCTTCCCCCCAGTTTCAATTATTCATGCCTCTTTCATATGCAAAATATACTCCTTCCCTCCAAAGACCTCCACAAATCTCATTCAACTGAAGCATTAGGCTCACAGTCCCAGATCCTGCAATTTCTATCAAGTCCAAATGGAGCATTTCCTAGGCTGTGGCTCCTCTGAATCTATAAAACTATAAATGAGACAAATAATATGCCCCACACACATTCAACAAACAATGGGAGATAGGGGCAGGATAATCACAGTAAATACTTCCATTCAAAAAGAGAACTAAGGAAAGACACATAGCAGGCACTGATTCATAAGAATTCTGGAATCTTGCCAGGCACATATTGCCAAGTCCTTCTATTCTGAGAGCAGGATACAGTTTATTGGGACCCCAATCCATTGTTCTCCATTGCTCTTGGCCCCTACTTCCTGGCTCTTGGCTTTGCCTTCTGAGACAACCTTCCATTTCCAAAAGAAATAGCCTTTGTTGACCCCTGAGTAGCTTTCTGAGCCTGCTTCTCACTTAAAAATATGTTTGAGGCCCAAAGGCCATTTTGCAGTTTGCGAAATCTCAGATCCTTTTATTCCAAGCTGCCTATGTTTTTATTTGTTTGTTTTTTAATTAACACTTTATTTTTAAGAGCAGTTTTAGTTTCACAGCAAAACTGAAGAAAAGATTCAGGGGTTTACCAAGTATTTCCTGCCTCCACACTTGCATAGCCTCCCCATTATCAATATCCCCCACCAGAGTGGTACATTTGTTACAACTGATGACCCTGCATTGACACATTATAATCACACAAAGTTTACAGTTTATGTAAAGGTTCATTGTTGGTGCTGTAGATTCTATAGATTTGGACAAATGTATTTTGGACAAATTTTTGAATCTATCATTATATCACAGGTATTTCACTCCCCTAAAATACCTGTGCTCTGCCTATCTCTTCCTGCACCACCCCAACTGCTGGCAACCACTGATATTTTTACTGTCTCCATAGTTTTACCTTTTCCAGATATTGTTACATATCATTTTCAGTACAACTCTAAAATGTTGTAGGTATTCTATTATTTTGACATAACTCCACTACATGCTTCGAAACTACATTCATTATTATTTTTATGACTGGCCTCTCTCTACTTTGGGCATGACTGGTTACTGAGGAACAATAAATACTCTTTAAGATTTTTAGAAGTCCTTTTGTCTTCCTGAGACGTTCCACTGGGAACCGCCTTGTAAAACCCAAAACCCCAAATTCAAGCACCAGTAAGGTTCAACAAACAAACAAACAAACAAAACAAGAAGAGATTGTTTCTGCAAGAGTAGAGACAAAGGAAAGACCAGAAATTTGCAATAGCACAATCCAGGATACTTAGTTCTCATTGGATGCTGTGTGGATGGGTTGAATCCTATTAAAAGCACAGGGCTGGGCAAACAGCCAGAATATGACAGCTGCTCTCTCAACATATATTCAGTTTCCTGAAGTATTTTATTTAAAATTATTTTATAAGTATGTTTGTAGGTTATTTCCTGATATTTGTCATATATTATTTTAAATGGCTGAATGGTTCCTCATCAAATTAATATGTCATCATTTACCATTCCCTTATAGAACCTTATTTAGGCAGTTTGGGTTTTTTGCTGATAAAATAACTCTGCTCGCTATCATCATCTTCATGCATTTTTAACTTTTTTTTTTATTATTGATTTTGATATATGTTCTAGTCTTTTAAGAATTGGATCACTGGGTAATAGTGTAGAAACATATTTGAGGCAAGTGAACTAAGTGTTGTCTAGAAGAGTTGTGCCAATTTATAACACTGTCATCAGCCTACCTGCTTCCCTAAAGACTATCATCATTGATCTTTATCATTTTCTTTCTTTTCTAGAATTTAGCAGACAAATGGCATCTCATGGTTTTAATTTGCATTTCTTTTACTTCTAAGTAGAGCAATCATGTTCCTTTTTGTTAATTAACCCAAATTAAGTTTTCTTGTGTGAGGTCTGTTCTTCCCATTGTAGAGTGTAAAATTAACATTAGGTCCAGCTGCAAATGACAAAAAAAAAATTTTTTTTTAATAAAAAATTTAACTGTGGCTTTTTCTTTCTCACATAAAAGAAGTCTGGGGACAGTCCAGTGCTGCCTGGGCTCTCTGAGTTGTCAGGGACCCAGGTTCTGTAATCTTTTCACTCTGTCATCCTCAGCAAAAGCTTAGAAATGGGTGTGTAGTGGTGGGAAAATATTGCTCTGTGAAGTCAGGTTCTCTCTAATCCTGGACTCTTGCTGATGCTTAACTCTTAGCCCTCTCTCATAGACATTCCATGTCCTCCCCAAATTTTCAACATTTTTCTAGGCCTCACTCAGATCTCAGCTCCTCTGCGGCCTTCTTTACCAGCCCAAGCATTTATTACTCATTTGAACTGAGACACGAAGATAGGTCTTGTTAGGTTATCATTTCTATATGTGTAGTTGAAACAGATTTATGGAAAGTAAGCGTCATACCTTACATTTTTCAGTGGCCAGCACCCCTAACCTATCTAGTCTTCCATATTCTCCTATCTCAATTTAGAAATCTCTGACTACTACCAAATATCCCGTTTTTGGTAATCCTCAAGTCTCGGGCAGAACTCCAGTCAATTAGCATATCTATAGAAATGCAGGCTGGAACCCAGACAGAAGCAGGGAGAGAAGCAGAAACATTTCACCCTGTTACATTGTCACTCCACAGATGTCATGAAACATTTCGCTAAATATAATATGCTGTAATATAACCAATGGCTTTATTAGGCGGGTCGTAAACTACAACTTGATAAAATTATAAGTGAATTAGTTCTTTTATAACTACAAAAGTTTTCAGCACATCGCTCATTCAGATCTAATGGCTCCGCTTTCAGAAAGTTCTTGACACTTCTTTAAGTTATCAGGCTGAGGCTTGAAGAAGGAGGAACCCCAGGATTTCTGAGTCAAAGAAACCGCAGGGGATCCAGGTGCTTGGGCGTTCTTATTTGTTTGCCAGAAGGGAGGCCCTTCAGCCTAAAAATACCTGCACAGGGAGCTGGGGCAGGGAAAGGAAGAAGCGGAGTGGGAGGTGCAATGGGAGGAGTTTGGCAAAGAAGGTGAGAGGGTGCCAAGGGAATCTTGTTTTGCTTAGAGATGTGGCCTAAGGCCAGTCTCTTTCCTTCTCTCCTTGTAGAGCTCAAGATCGAGGAGTCACCATCTTCTTCCTTTCTTCTTTCCAAAGCTTGTTCTCTTGTGCTGCTCTGGCAATCCTAAAGTAGCCGGAAGACGTGGGAGGGGAGAGAAAAGGGTGAGGTGAGCACCAGGGGGGCTTCTCGGTTCCAATACCAGATTGCTCACCTGCTGAGGCTTCCAGCGCTGTCCAATTCTATGCTTATATATATCATGAACACATCTGAGAAATCCCATTCCTCTTCCTACGTGACTCTCTCAGAAGCTGGGCTTTGGAGAGCCTTCTGAGCTATGGGCCAAAGTTAACTGTGCCCAGAAAACTGAGATTATATTTGAGAGGTGTTTCTGGTTGGCTTCTTAGGTATTTGTAGCTTATTGTGTGTGGAAATCCTGACATACTGAAGAAGCTTCAGGTGGAGGGAAAGAATGAAGAAAGAATGCAGAAGGGAAGAAGACAGGAGTATCCTTACCTACTTCATCAACCAGAGGCAAGGCCTTTAGAAATTGTCTGCATTTGGATTGCAAATGACATATCTGGACTTTCTCAGCTCATCAGATCTCATGCACATCTTACCAAGTGACAATCTGAAACCAAGATCAAGGATCCCTGGGAACAAGAATTGTGCCTGAAAGATTGATGGTTGGGAGAGAGGAAGACAAAGAAATGGGCAATTAGAACTTGGAGGAAGACAACTCTCACTGGCTTGTTAAAATGGGGACTTCAGATTTTGGCTTGAAGGAAATGGATATTGAGGTAGGTAGAGTCAAGAGACAGATGATGGACAGAGGGTGCCCCAGAACAACTCACTGTTAGGGGCATACAAAGTTACATCAAGGAGTACACAGACATAGGTAATTTTAATAGAATCAATTTCCAGATCCTAGTTTCCATATGTGCTCTTTCCCAAAACTGATCCCTCTGAGGCACATCCTGGGTGCCATGCCAGTTCTCATCTCGCATGTCCCCTTTTGCAGTGATCCTGTGGCACTTTTCAAAAGGAAGGTTTCCCCATCATGTAGGCGGCCTCTCACTACAGTACACCGCCTTCCTGAGGAAAATCTTCCAGACTTCAAGTAGGAGAAAGTGAAAGATTAAGATTATAGTTTTAAATTAAAGTAAATATTTTCTTAAACATTTACTCAGTCTCATGGGGGAACAATGCCCTTTAGCTTTTGACAAAAGATTATTGTGTGTTATAAGCCCATATTCATTTTCTAAATGTGGGTGAGAACCTCCTGCTCGTTTCAAATTTCTGCACATTTAATGCTGGTAATTTTTACAAAATATTGTTTTATTCTAACAATAAGCTATATTTATCTAACTTTAAAAAGTTAGTTTCCTTTTCTATTTTAAAATTTTATTTTATTTTAAAATTTAAAAATTTTTTATTGTAAAACTTTATAATTATGTTATTTCAGCCAATACTAATAAAATTATAATGATAAATCAACCTAGGATATTGATTAACATGAAGAGTCTTATGGTGACAAGAAATTTTAACTTTCACGTTTGAATTAATAGTAATAATAAATAATCTAGAAAAATTTAATATGTAAAATTTTAACCTACACACATATTTTACTACTGAGTATTATGATATAATGATCAAGAAAACATTTCAAGCTTAAAAGTATTTATACTAAGATAAAATTCTGTGGATAGTATACATGGACATATGAGTATAAGGAAGAATAATAAATGCTGGAATTTTTCTGGCTGTTAAAGAGCTTATTTATGTTTTTGAATAGATGAAGGTGGGTACTCAATACATTTAATCAAGTAATTCAATAATTTTAAAGGTCAATGTGTCAGAAGTTATATATTTCTCAATTACTTAAACTTGCAGTAAAAATTTGATATGTTAACTTGAAAATGTATGAGGAGGATACATAGTTTTTCGAAAAATGTTACAAGATCCTGGAAAAGAGCGTTCATAGATCTCAGATGAATGCAGAAAGGGAAGGGGATGGAGAGGAGGTGTCAGCCCACTCTGAGATTTTGCCTGGACATGGGATTGGGCCCCTTGTCATTTCTGGGCTGTCTCTGCCTTGTTGAAAGATGTCTTGACTGGCTTTCCAAGAGAATATGAAGCAGAGGGACTCTGAGTTGAAATACTTCATTCTCTAGAGGGCTTGCGAACTGGCGTTTTGATGGACTACACTCAAGTATCCTGAATATAGTGTGCTCTGCAGTTCATTCTGTAGTGGTCACAACTCTACAAGAGAAACATCTGGTGGAATAGGACATGGTAGTGGGGTAGCTAACCCCTTATAATGCTAACACCCGGTGAAGCTGTCGTTTAAGTGAAAAGATATGTTATTAAAAAATACATAATGGAACATGTAGAAGAAGATTGTTCTATCAGCCTTTGTGGCCTAGAGCCCTAGGAGACTCGAAGTATAGGATTTAGGTTTCTCCATGCTCAGGATCTCAGGCAGAGATGAGGTTCTTAATTCCTCTGTTGGTGAGGATGGCTCACCACTCTCCTTGACTTCATCTGCCATCTGCTAGCGCTGCCTGCTCAGTCCATTTCATCCTCATTTCTTGTCGTTCTTCAAAGTGTCACCACTTGGCTTAAGATGTTTGCCAGCAAAGTCTGTTTGGGCAGAAGGTACACTGGGTTCTCTGGATCTAAGTAAAAGCCATTCCCTTTAGAAGCCAGTTTCCCGGCGGCTCCAGAAGTTATTCTGTACGATGTGCCCAGTTCTCACAAGGAGAGGCTGTGTCCTGGAGTGTTGACTCTGGGGCTGCCCTAGCTGGAACAGGGCAGGTGGGAGGGACTCCCTGAGCCCTGCTGAGACACCCTGTTGGCAAGTGGAAATGAAGGGAGTTCTCAGGCAGCCAGCCACAGCCTGTGGTCCACAGCTCTGAAGGCCAAAGAGAAAGCTTGAGGGTGTGAAGTGGAGTAGCATCTCCAGTTGAAAGTTAAAATAATAACTTTCTCAGTTTGCTTTTTTCTCAATAAAACCCAAAGTCGCCTTTATAATGGGAGGGTATCGCTGTGGTCTTCAAGGTGGGGGGTGAGGTCAAAACTGTTTCCATAATGATTAAGACTTTTTTAAAAAAAATATTTACTTTCTCGTGAGTACGTAGGAGAGGAAAAAGTCTTCCTCAACCATCTTAGACTTCCTGGCTGGGTTTAAAAAATGAAACCGACAAAGATTAATAGGAGAAAAGCCTACACATTACACTGAATTTTTACATGGGTATGAAAGCCTTCATGAGAGAATAAAGCAGGAAGAAATGACAAGAGCAGGAAATTTTTATAACTTTTAGACAAAGAATCAATAAATTTATAAAGAATTGACAAAACAAAGAAGTTGGGGCTAGGAGTAGGAATGGTGAAGAATAACTGGAAATATAAAGGTTAGTTTAACAAGATTGGTTTGCAGATTCTTCTGGTGGCTTCTCTGGGCTAATGAGTCTGTGTTCAGTAAAAGGAGATTTTATATCCTGCCTTTAGGCAGAAAAGGGGGAGCTTTTTTGTATTTATTGGTTCTTATTTGCTTTCAGCTCAAAGTGATTTTTATGTCAAAGAGCCATATTTTGAGGTGACATATTATGGTTTCCTTTGAGTATATTGTGGAATTTTTTCAGAGGCCCCTGTCATGACATAATGACTTCATTGCTCTGATGACAAAAAGAACGTGTGCTTTTGAATTCTTATGTTTTAAAGATTTCCTGGTTTTCATGTTTATTATAGTAAACATCAGTAGATATAATCCAATAGGTACAACAAAAGCTTTTTGGGGTTTTCAATACTTTTTAAGAGTGCTAAAGAGTCCTAGGACCAAAATGTTTGCGAATTGCTGCCTTAGAGTTTATATTTCAGCACCTATTTTGTAGATTTGGAGAAAGAGTTCTCAAACCGGGGATCAATTGCTCAAGAGCTTGAGGCAGAGTCAGGAAGAAAACCACACACCACACTGTCGAATCATTTTGCAGATTAACCGCTGGCCACAGCGGTGAAACTCATACAGTTGTGTACTTCTCTCCAAGTATATGAGGCAGAAGTTTGCCTCCCTTTCCACCATCCATGGCGAGGAAGGGGTCTTCTAATATAAGAATTCAGCAAAACAACACTGCAGGAAGCCATTGATGTCAGCAAAATTAGCAAAGTAGGGTTTGTCTGTGCTCCTCTCTGAAGGATGTTAGGTTTCTCTGGATGGAGCCAGGAGCAGGTCAGTTTAGGATGGGAGCAAATGAGATTGAAGGCAGACTAATCTGCAGCAGACTCAGTTTGGACTGAAAGGTGACAAGATGGGAACAGTCAAGGTCGGTTTTGCCTTATCTTTTGAATTCCAATTGCAACCCTTAATATGTTCTGACTAAGCTTACCTTCTTTCTGTAAATGGGCTGTTCCCATGGCCCTTTCAGGTACATCATGGGACATAACACTTGGGGCGCACATAAGAGGAGCTTTAGAATTATCTAGTGCATTTACCCATTTATTCAATGGTTTTTGTCAAGTAACTGCTGCGCACCTCACACAGGTCTGGAATTTAGGAATAAAGCAGTAATAAGATATACCAAAGCCCTTTTCTCATGGAGACACCTTCTAGCAGGATGGTCCAACCCCTCCTTTTTAGATGCCAGAGGCTCAGAGTGGTGAGGAGACTTGTCCAAAGTCACACAGCCAGGTGAGAAAAGAATTTGCTGAGTATCATGTGCCTGGTCCCCTGGGGGATACAACAGAAATAAGTGACCCAGTCCATGCCACAAATGAATGTATTAGAGAGATGAGACTTATATCCAAGGTAATATTATGAGGATTTACAAGGCAAAGGCTAGGTGAATAAAGTAATTGTTTAATTGCTTTAATCATTTAAGGGCAGTTTTTATGCAAAAAAAATTATTCAAGGGGTTAGTTTTTTGTGTTTGTTATTTGTTTCTTTAAGGTTTAAATTTCCAAGCTACACATTTAAAATCAATTTTTTTCTTTTTTTCTTTCTTTCTTTTCTTTTTTTTTTTTTTTTAGGCGAGGCCACCCTCACAGATTGCAAGGACTTTGTCAGCTTACAACCCCCTTTTTTTTTTATATTTTACGCCTACAGCACCTGGTCCTCCTAGGTGGTCTGCCATCCAAGAACTAACTAGGCCCAACCCTGCTTAGCTTCTGAGATCAGACATTAAAATCAGTTTCTTAATCTTAAATTCTATTTATAAATAGGTTAAGATTTAAAAATCTAGCAAATTTGAAAAATAATTTTTGAATACTTTAATAGGTTTTGTCACTTATAAATTCAAGTAAACAACTTTAAATATTTTAAACTGCATGTACAAATTTAATACATTTCATTTCCTTTTTGAGTAATAACTCAGTTGTCTGACGTAATAAAACGTCCTGAGTTATACAGTAACCTCTTAAAGAATTAGTAAATCACAATCTTATAAGTGTGGTGAAGCTTGATTTATCTTAAATGTTCCAATGCTATATAATACTTAGTGAGATTTCTACTTAAAACAAAAAATCTAAGTTAGTTAATTAAATTTTAACTTGAAATTTCAACAGCAACCTATTTATAATTCACATGGGCCAAATTGTCCTAAATGTTCACATATCTAAAATAGCAAATGTGTACAGATTCCTAAGGCAAAATATTAGTACTATTGTTTTTGATACTCAAACATTTCTATGTCCAAGGTTTAACTCTTTCTGAAATAAGACACATTAGGAAATAATTTAGATCATTCTATCGTATTCTGGGAGTTACTTTCCCATGGAATTTTGGGTGTTGCTTTTTCAACTTGCTAAAGGTTGCATAGCAAGAAGAGATTTGGCCCAGATACTGACTAGACCCTTACCTTACCTGTTGCCCTGATATTAAGAACACTCAAAGCGGTGTCCCCAGGCGTGGCTTTTATATTTAAGTTTGACTAACTCAATTAACTAACTTGATACAACTAATTATGCTGCTGTTCGGGGAAAATTTCAACTTCCACTCAAACTGGTCATTTGCTGGGATTTTGCTTCTTGTTGGATCTTAAGATATGGAAAAGTATTTTATGCCAAACGTAAAACATCCTTGAATCAAGAGAATTCTGCACCGTTCGGTCTCCCCTATTTTTAGAACCTCACAACTCTTAGGAATATTAAGATGTTGATGTGTGTTCTACTGACAGTAGTGAGTCATTTCCATATGTGACAAATGAACAGCCCTACCTTTCCTTTAAAATCACGTTATAACATGAGGCCTTGGCCTTAAAGGAATTTGGAGTTATATATATTTGCAGTTATATATATTTTTTCTCTAACGCTATCATTAGCTTCTTAAAGAGTTACATTTTGTAAAACGTATCTCTTGGAACGCCTCCCACACACACACACACACACCCAAACTTAGCACAGGATGCCCCATACATTTGTTAGGAATTTAACAAATGTTTGAGGAATTAAATAAGAAACTATGATGAAAAAGTAGACTCAAGTGGAAAATTGATGTCAAGTTGATTGAGTAGAGACATACAGTGAAGGTTAGTCTTTAAAGAAGTTTAGCAATAAAGAGGATGTAAACTGATGGAAAGGCAAGGTCTAAGTAAGAATTCTGTAGGTTGATGGGAACAATTGAGTTCAGAGAATATAATAATAACAAAAAAAATTATCGAGTGCTTGATATATGCCTAACTCTATTTTAGATGTTTTATATGTATTAACTCATTGTCTCAACACCCCTATAAGGTTGATATCATTATTATGGCCATTTGCCAGAATGAGGAAACTGAGGCACAGAGAGAAGTGATTTGCTGTTACACTGTTTGTGTGATGATTTACTTTAAGATATTTAACTTGAGCTCCCCGTAGTAGTTAGCAGTTGAAGTCTGCTAATCAGGAATCCACACCCCAGAGGTGGTCATGTCATCTAAACCTCTCTCCCCAGTCTTGCTGGCTGGTCCTGCTGTCAGAGTATTGTTCTGTCAACCTGAAGTGGCTCTTTCATGCAAGGTGCTTGTGGAAGTGTTTGAGGATGGAACAGGGCCAAACCAAGCTTACACAAATAGATTTGGGGTAACAGTTTTGTGCCTGCTTGCCAATAAATTCTTCTACCTTTAGCAGAATTTGAGCTAAGACTTGCTGCCATGATAACATGCACCTGTTAGTGAAGTTGTCAGGGACTGCTGTACCTCTGATCACCAGAGGTTACTATATCTGCCAGGAACCCAGACAACTGCCTAATTATCCCATTGCTGAGGCAGCATCAGCAGCCCCTTGTTACATGGCTGATAAATGGCAGTGCCAATGCTCATTCCCAGGCTTCCGCCTCCCTAATTAGCATGCCTCGCTGCCTCTCTATAAGAGGAGATTGAACATAACCAAGTAGGGTGTTAACAAAGGGGCATAGTTTTTAGGCAAAGGGCGAAGCTAGAAACAGTAGTATTTTAAGGGGAAAGATTTCTCTGTGTCAGGAAAGGAAGAGCTGAAGACAGTGGATGACTCTTTAGGTAAATTTAAAGTCAGAGGGAGGAAGCAGGTTTTACCTGGTAGATTCTATTTCTCTGGTGAAGTAGGAATCTAGGACTTTGGTTGAAAGTAAAGAGGTGGGATTGGTAGACAAAAGTCTCTTTTTTTTCTCTCATTTATGTTCTTATGTAAAGCAGGACTGTCCAGGACCAGGATTGTAGAGCTTCTCTGAAGGGAAACCTAGGAAGCTAAGTTTGACCCTAGGATCAAGACAGGGCATTTGCCCCAACCCTAGGTGCCTAACAAAATGTCAAGGTCATCCAAGAGGAGGCCTAGGAACATGCTTGTCCTTTTCATGATCAGGAGAAGAGGAACAAAGTGCAGTCGGAAGACTAAGTAGGCAGAGACACCCT
Source organism: Pteropus medius (assembly GCF_902729225.1). Taxonomy (NCBI): domain Eukaryota; kingdom Metazoa; phylum Chordata; class Mammalia; order Chiroptera; family Pteropodidae; genus Pteropus; species Pteropus medius. The sequence goes on from NW_024351073.1 coordinate 2,771,446, forward strand.
CGCAGCAGGACTCAGCCAGTCTGGAAGGGGAAGATGAAGGGGCACTTTGCTGTTCCTTCCCAAAGTTCATGAGAGAGTTCAGGGTGCCTGTGGTGAATTTTAAAATTCTTCAAGGCCAGAGATTAGGACAGTGAGTTCTGGAGAATATGAAATGACTCTGCCTTTTGTTTCTCTCCAAGAGCTGATGAATAATTCAAGACAATGGTAAGGAAGTGGGCTGGGTAAGACAGATCAGCTCAGAGCAGAGACATCCTGGTGGGTTGCCATGGGACTGAGTTCTCTATCCATCTTGTATACTCCTTAGTGTCCCTGGCACTGATCCCACATGACTTCCCTGGAGCCATGCTCCTTTTCAGCCAAGGGGATGAATGCCTGCTATAGAAAGGCCCTGGAGGAACTTAAAAACTCAGGCGCAGACAACTAGGCGAGAAGAGGCCAGCTGACTCCCTCTCACATTTGCATTGAATTGAGAGGACAAATAGGGGCATTGCCATGGGTAAGCAGGTTGGCCGGCTTGGGAATCCCACGGACCTGCTGGACCTGACTTCTGCCTGCCCGCGGGATGGCCATGGGCTTCCTTTCCCACTCATAGGAGATAGTGACACAGGGACAAAGCCCACTTTACAGGCCCTTCCCATGTACTCACCTTTGATCTAGATTTATTCATCTTCATTTGACGGAGTAGACATCAAGAGCCCTCAAATACAGCAGATGCTCACTTCCAGCTGGAACTAAATTCACACACTGGCAAAGCAGACACCTCATTCAGAGAGATAATAATCAAATTGTCTGGACTTTGTCTCCAAATTCAGCTGTCAGTGTGTTGTCATTGTATCCTATAACACTAAGAAAATACCTTTGAGGCACTTGAAATGCACAAAACACCACACTGCTTCTCTTATAAGAGCAATTATGCAAAGGTCCTGGCACCAATATTCAATTACCCAACAGAAGAGCTGGCTCCTGATCTCTGAAGGCTTCTCACTGCTTTTTTCACCTTCTGGAATTCTGTCTTAGGCAGCCACACATGAAGCAAAAGAAAAGAATGTCTGTTCAATATAATTCAACTTCAAAGTAAAAAATTTTCATTTAGTTTTCAATTAACAGTATTCAGCTTTATTGAAGTGTGTCGTAGCAACTCAGTCATAAACTAATTTCAAAAACACTGGCAGCCAAATCAAGGTCTTGCATGGGACAAAGGAGTCGATGTTGATTTCAATAAACCTTTCATTAATCTTTAGCAATATTCCCCAAAATACAGAATAAGGAACAGCTGTGTGGCTGCAAATCTTACTCAACCACTCAACCCCTGGCAACTTAGAGTCAGTCATTCCCTGGAGTAAATGCAGTCTGATAACTTTTTGGTCACCCAGGGAAAATTAAGCATCTTATTTCATTAAAACAGATGTCTTCACTTTTTTTTTTTTGTAAAATAGTACTCCCTGTTATTTTCCCAAAAATATGTTTGGGGGTAGGAGGAATGATGAGGGAAGTCTTAAGAGAGAGAGAGAGAAAGAGAGAGTGAGAGGAACTCGTGTGTGTGTGTGTGTGTGTGTGTGTGTGTGTGTGTGTGTGTTAGCGAGTCAGGGAGGGGCACTGGGAGAGGAGTTACTGTTTATGAAGACAGAGCATTAGGAATCCACTCATTTATTTAGGAAGCCAAGATCAAGCGCCCATAGAACTGCTGGGATTTAGGAATGAGATAAATTAAGGCAATAACAATAATGATAACAGAGCACTTTCTATGACTAAGTTTTATTCCAAACTACTAAGGTCTGAGTGTTTGTGTCTCCCCACAATTCATATGTTAGAACTTAACTTCCAAAGTAATGTTATTAGGAGGTGCAGCCCTCATTAATGAAATCAGTGCCCTTATCAAAGAGAGCTTTCTTATCCTTTCTTCCACATAAGACACAATGAAAAGACAGCCATCAGTGAGAAAGCTGGCTCTCATCAGCCGCCGAATCTGCCAATGCCATCATCTTGGGCTCCCTGGCCTATGTAACTGTGAAAAATATGTTATTTATATGCCACCCATTTTATGGTATTTTTGTTATAGCAGCCTGAATGGACTAAGACATAAGCCTTTATATATTTTGGGAAATGTGTAATCTGGCAAGGAAGAACAACATATACTTAATTAACAATACAACACAGGAGAATGTAATCAATATTGTAAAAAAAAAAGAGCTATGGAATTGCATATGAAGGAGATATAAATTCTGAAGGTGAAGTTGGAAGATAGGAAAGTCTTCCTGGAGAAGAACATTTGTGTTGGCAGCCCTAGCAGACCCAACTGCCACTCAAAGGGATGGTAACATGGCAGGGGCTCTCACTCCTCAGGCATTACTTCAGATATGGTGGCACATGTTGGATAAGCATTTGCCCTCTTCTAATGTAGAGAGGTTGGAAGGTTGAACATGACTCTTCCAAGGCTCCCTTGCAGCTACGGCTCTAAATGAGAATGAAAGTCTTCTGAGGAGCTGCTCTTGCATGAGATTCAGACAGCAGATGTGAAGCAGAGGCTGTCCTCTATGGTGGTGGCCAGCAAGTCAACTCCAACAGATCTGAGTGTTGCAACATCTGGACTCCAGGTACCAGCTTCACAAGGTGAGAAGGTTGAGGCAGCAGCAGCCTGTTCTCTGGGTGCGACCACTGGATTGACCTTGAAACCAAAAGTCCATTGTCAGCTTCCTGACTTCTGCTCCTGCAGCACTTCCAGTCTGAAATACCTAGAGAAGTTTATGTGCCCTGGACTGAACCTCGAGAAAGAGAGATGTATTGAATGACAATTAACAACTCCTACAGATCAATAGTAACATAGAGAAAGTTACAGCTAATCTGGTCATGGTCACATTTACAGCATCCATTTGTTAGCCTCCGAAAAGATGGCCTCTGTTCCACCATCCAGTGTCCTATCATTGATATCCAGCAGCCCATCCTTGCAGAGACTCATATTAGTGACAGCTCTGTTGACTCGCCGTCTCTCTTCCCTTCCTTAACACTGTTTCCTTCTGGATATGCTCTTTCCACAACTGTTCCTTCTCTGGCTTTTTCTCTGAATTCTCTTTTCTTCTACCCCTGTCAAACTGCATAAGACCTCGGCCCTTTGCACTTCTATGTGCTCTCTCCCTTAGGAAAAATTTATTCATTCTTTTGTCACTTCTTGATTATCAAGTATGTGCTAAGTGTAATGGGCAATATTAAGAAGAGTGGCAAGACTCCTGCTCAAGGAATTTATAGTTTAGTAAAAGAGATAAGTCAAGTATATAAAAAGCATATTCTAGAATAATGAGTATTATAGGAAAGATACCAAAAGGGCTTTGCATTTGAAGGTCAAAAATCAAAGAGGTTTCATGAAGAAGTCAGCTTGGGAACTGAACCTGAGAGGGCTTCAATAGGTGAAAATAGAACTCAGAGAAAGGAAAGCTTTTTAACAAGAGGGAAATGGCATGAGAAAAGTTGAATAGAAGTGAGAAAGTACAAGATATGCAGGAAAATTTTATACTCATATCTGTAAAGCGATCTAGCAGTTAGATTTTAGGTTCCATGAGGTCAGGAACCTTGTTCACTAGCTTGTTTCTATCTCAGAATTCAGCACTGTGCCTAGTACATAGTAGGCATGCAATAAATATTTATTGGTTGAAAGTCTAGAATGATGAATATTCCCTCCTGTTGTGCCAGTGGATGAGTCCAGTTCAGAATGCTGAAGCTCTCTCCATTCACCTGCTGCACCTAGGCCACTAAGAGTCAACATAGCCCCTGAATTAAGAACTCCAGATGCCCACATTTTTCATATACCCCAGCCAAAGAGCTTCCTCCTTACTTTACTTTCTACTCTTCTGTAGTTAACCAATCCACAGTACTTAAGTTTCCACCAACCATCAACTAATCTTGATAGTTCTATCTTCAAGATATATGCAGAATATGACCACTCTGGACTACCTTCTCTACTACTGCCCAGTTTCTTGCTTACTTTCCACTTTGACCCCCAACAAAGATAGCAGCTAGAGGGATCCTTTAAAGAATATAAATCACAGCACATCATACCCATGCTCTTCCCATTTCCCACGTTCTATGGGCCTTATGTGATCTGGACCCCTGCTAACTTTAGGAGGAGCCCCTACACTCAGTAGAAGAGTAATAACTCTCCTACTCCTGTTCATTGCATGCCAGGGTATTTCTTTCTCACACGTGGTGAGACATGCACTTTAGTCTCTTTCCTACTTTCTTCCAACTCTTGCCTATTACACTGAAACATATTTCTTTTTCTCCTTTCTTGGTTTCATTTGTGAGCCAAAAAACAACTGTATTAAGTCTAATAAACTTGAGAACACTTATACTGATTGAACTACCCTGGTGTTTGGAATGAAATTAGATTAAACTAAGAACCAATGTTGGCGTCTTCTGGTTTGCTGGAATGTCATGTCCTCAGAGTTCTTTATGCATCCCCATAGATGTTTCCTTCGTCTCCCAGAAGTAACCTGCTATTCTTTGGGTTCTAGCCTCCTTCAAGTTATAGAATCTTTCTAAAATAAGTTCTTCCTTCGGATTACTGTTGTTATGATTTGTTTAAGTAGTAGTATAAAAACAGGTTTTCTTAGTTCTTTCCTTTGCAATAAATAATTTTCACCAATAAGTAATTAAATAGAGATTCACGACATTACCTTTAGGATATAATCACCACTTATTACATTGTTTCTGTGGAAAAGCCAACTAATTTATTATGAAAGAAAGGAAGGAGCAAAGAAAGATTATTGCATAAAAATGAAAACTATTTAAGGAATACATTCATTAACTGCCTTTTTTTCCCTTTTTTTGGAGTCATTTTTGGGGGAAGGTGAGATGATCTTGGTCCCCAGTGTCAATCAATTCACAATATAAAGGAGGGAGCAAAGCATCTACTCACACGCACACAGAGACACACACACACATACACAATGAAGCAGTGACAGATTTCAAACGAGAGCAGGGCACAAGGAGTCCATATTAATTAAGGTAAATGGCCATGCCAATGAAAAGCCCTTGCCTCTCCAGCACAGTGTTCTCAGAAGCCAAAGAAGAGAAAAGCTTCAGAGAGCTTAAGTCAGATCCGTTCAGAGGAGGGAACACTCCTGGGAAACTCACTGTTTCATTTCACAGCACACCTCCTTGTGCTGGTGCTGTGGGCCCCTGGTAATCTATAAAAGGCAGGCAGACAGGACATTTATTTTGAGTTTGTGAGTCCTATACAGAGAGTCTAGCCAGGCTAGGTAAGTGGAAATAAAGGGATGGGCTAGGGCCAGGATTTTAGAACTTGAAAATACTTTGCTGCCTCAGAGAGTGTCTGTAATCTGACCATGATGACAATTGGCTGAAGGCCTTAGCAGATGCATTTCCCAAGCATTTTCAGACTTAATGAGCCCAGAGAGCATCTCGTGGGGTAGGGCAGTCATGTTATTGCCAGATTACGGTAAGGAGATGGAGAAATCTAAGGGCATGAGTGAATGATGAGGACATCAGGAGTGAGCATCTCAGCCTGAGTTCTCTTAAAAACTTTTGCTTCCAGGAGAGACCGAAAAAAAGAGTGGCTTCAAGTGTGAGTGTGACTTCAGGGAAAAGGGAGGTGATTTTCCAAGTGTACATTTAGTCCCTTGCATCCGTGTTTTCACGTACACCCATAAATGCTGCCCGAACCTGCAAAAACTACCTCCTTGCAGTGGACATTCGTCATGCCATCTGGCTGTCCAACATTTTCCAGGACCCTTCCTCGGCTTGAAAATTTTCAGATTTATGCCCCAGGCAGAGCCAGAAGTTCATTTTCCCAAATTATTTTGCAGGGAGAGTGAAGCATGGGTCCGGTCTCCTCAGATGCACCCATGCAAGACTTTGATTAAGTCTTTCGAAGTGTTTCTAGAGTCGAGAGTGCTGTGTGGAAGATTTCTGACAGAGACACTTGGTCTGCAGAGGTAGAGTTTGTGGTGGTCTCAGTGGCAGTTCCCCTGCAGTGCTGTCACCGCAGAGTTTCTCGTGAAGCAATAATTAGAATGTTAGTCCTAGCCGAGTAGCCTCCAAGCCTAATTATCTAGCCCTTTCAGATATTGTGTAATAGCCAATATAGTCCAGGGAATACAAGTGAGGTAGCTACAGCGAATTCTATTGTTTGCAACCAAGAGCTCTTACTAATATTCTTTGCACATATAGGCAATACCAAAAAACTCAGTAGTCAAAATGAATATTTTAAAAAGTATTTAGGTATTCCAACCTTGCAAAAAAGTATGCATGCGTTTACCTTTATTTTAAAGTCAAAGGAATGGAGTCTCAGAGACATTTACTAATGTACTCAAGTGACACAGTACACCCAGATTAAAACTAGAACCAGGCTTTCTGACTCCTGGTTCGGTGCTTTCTCCACAAACACACGCAAAAACTACTTCATTGTGTAAGGAGACTGGAGTCATATTCTTGATTGAATTTAACTAGAAATTCTCAAAAACATTAAAAAAAATCTAAGTGGTTGTTGGCATCGGGTACTCACATAACCGTGAACAGAGCTGAGACGAGGGGGAGGAAGTTCAGCATTTAAAGGAGTGCTGAAAATGCGGTAATGAAGATAATACTTGAATGCAATATTTCAAAAATCAAAGTAAAAAAAAAATCCTTGACGAACAAAATATCAAAATTTTAAATGAAAATAGGACCAAGATGACTGATTTTTCCCTTTATCTCAAGCTCTGATATAGTTAATGCTCCTGTCATTAGGGAATTTATGTGTATTATTTTAAAACAAATTAATAGCACAGATTAAACTACCCAATTACCTACTAAGATATTCAAAGTTTGAATCTTTTTCCACCTGGTATGTGAATTTTCTCCAACAGAACACATAGCAGCATCTCTCTGTGAACATTCCTGAGCTCGTAAATTTGGATTAGATCAGAATATCCATGTCCAGACCTGTCTGGATCTTGCAGAAATATTAGCTCTGGCTGAATATCTAAAATAACAGAGAAGCAGAGACCAAAAGAAACACAAGGGGACATAAGATTAATTTTTAAGGAATATCTGGGCTGTTAGCTGTCCAGCACTTCTAAATAAGTGCCTTGATAAATCATAATGATGATAATGGCGATTAACATTTATTTGACATTATGTGCCAGAGATTGTTTTAGACACTTTAAATAGCCAATGCTACTTACAATCCCTGAGAGGAAGGAACCCATATGAGAAAAGTGTGTTTGAAGTCCCTAGTCAGCAAGTGGCAGAACCACAATATTAGCCCAGGTCTGACAAGCTCCAAGGCTGAAGTCTTTCTGCCATAGTTTCCTTTCAAGAAAGTGGATCTCTTCTCCCCCAGAAATCAAAAAGTCTGAGGGCTATGGAGCAGCAGGACTGGATTTCCCCAGCAGCTCAGTGGACATCGTTGGACTGATGTCCTGGGGACTCACCTTCTCTTTGATGCGTGGTGGAAGCAGTGGAAAAAGGGAAAGCAGTGACCTTCAAACCTGCAATATCTGTCTGTCCAGTGATCTGGCACCATGGAATTATCCCTGCCATGTTGTAAATTTTGTCAGGTCCCAAAGGATAGTCTCACATACCTATATGATCATTACATAAACCTTGAAGTTCTGGTATGAGAAGAACGTCTTCAGAAGGCGTTCTAAAACAGATGGGAAAACTGAGGCCCAGGTAACTAAAGCAATTTCAGTGGTAAGGCTGGGACAGGAAGCCAGCTTTCTCAGTCGCCAAGTAGAACTCCATTCACTGCACTATACCACCATTGTGTATCGAAAGGCTATGCTCCATCAGTGAGACTGAGGGCTGTTCTTAAAAGATTTAGTCTGTAGACCAGAGGTCAAAAATTGGCTTTTAAGGGCCAGATCTATTTTGTAGGTGTGGGGTTTTTTTCTTGGTTAGTAAATGGTTTTTGAAAAATTTGAACTAGTTGATATCATTTAAAAATCAAGAGTTTTCACATACAAATCCAGATTTCTGGCTTCTTTTGAAAAATTCCAAAGAAACACTGGAACCATTTTCATACATGGCAGCTGTTGGCTAGAGCTGGAGGTGTGCTGGGGCCAGCTGAGAATGGCTCACAGGAGCCAATTATAAAGTGTTCAGATATGGGCCGATTGTTAAATAGTTGATTGCCTAAAATCAGCCATAGCGAGATTATTTACACCATGGGTATTTTGGCCTAAATTACAAATTAGAGCTTTTATTTCTTTTTCCCTTCCCTGCCCTGCTCAGCCTTCCCCTTCTCTCCTGCCTTTCCTTTCTTTTCTTCTTCCCTCCTTCCGCTCTCCATTTTTCCCTCCCTCCCTCTCTTGCTTATATACTTCCTCCTCCTCCTTCTTCTTCGTCTTCGTCTTCGTCTTCATCTTCGTCTTCCTCCTCCTCCTCCTCCCTCCTCCTCTTCCTCCTCCTTCTTCTTCTTTTTATTTTCTTCTTTCTTCTTCTTCCTTCTTTCTTCCTTCTTCTTCCTTCTTTCTTTTTCTTTCTTCTTTTTTTTTTTGAAATGCCAGTTTACCACCACATCATTGACTGGAGCTCAAAAGAACTCACCCTGTCTAGAAAAAAACAATCCTACTGAGCCTTCTTCATTTGTTTATATAACCCCTTGGCAAGGGGAGGAAGTGGAATTTGCATCTCTTACAACAGACCGTGCATATAAATGGTACTCTTCCTAAAGCAAGCTTGCATATCAGTTGTTCAATAAGGGAAAAGAGTCATCATCTTGATTTTAAACTCTTTTAAAACATTTTTTAATTCAAATATAACACAAATGTACAAAACCTAAAAGCCCGGCTTAATAGTTCTCATAAAGCGAGCACCACTTAACAGTATCCAGTTCGAGAAAGAATATTGACAGTATACCCAGAAGTCCCCTCATAACCTCTCCCAATTACAGCCCCTTCTTCCTTCCCAAAGGAAACTACTCTCTCAGCTTCTAACACTATGATATAGTTTTGCCTGCTTTTGAACTTTATATAAATGGTATCTAGAGTAGATATTCTTTAGTATCTAGCTTCTTTGATTCAACATTATATTTGTGAGACCAATCTATATTTGGGGATGGATGAATCCAACATTTCTTTCTATAAATATGCTACAATGTATTTATTTATTCTACTATTGGGTGGTTTCCAAACTGAACTACTTTAGCCTGAGTTCCCCCAAAAAGAGAGAGGTTTGCCTACTGACACTTCATTTGGAAATGTTTTCCCTGGGAGCAGGTGTGCAGGCCAGGGAGAGTGAAATGGGAGAAGAAGGGAGGCCAATATATGGATGTGTTATTAAGTTAACCACTACTACAGTTAGCTGGAATTCAGTCCTACCAGTGTCTTCAAAAGGGCCAGCTGAAATGCATTTTAGAACTGTTCACAGGAAGTGCAGAAGGTGGAAACATTTTTTCATTGTCTCTAGCCTCCTGCCTCCCATTGGCGGAGGATGATCCCACCAGCACGAATTCCCCTTTTCCTCCAGGTCACGATGCATAGGCTTTCCAGGGAATCCCCAACTCCAAGAAGCTGCATTGCAGGAAGTCAGAAGTATGTGGTATAGGCCCTAGGCAAGGCATTCCTGATTGCACCTGTAAGGAGCCAAAGCCTATAGGAAATCAGCAAAGGTGGACAAAGTGGATTTTAAAGTTGTGCAAAAGAGGCATCCATATATTGAACAGTGTGGCTGTGAGCATTCTTGCATGTGTGTCTTGGTGCATATGTGTATATATTTCTGTTAGGCATATACATAGTGAATATGGAAAATAATCTATTAACATATTCAACCTTAGAAGGTATCGTCAAATAGTTTTCTGAAGTAGTTGTATTTATTTATATTCCACCTAGCAATATCTGAGAATTGAAATTGCTTCAACACTCTGCGTTGTCACATTTCTTTTAAAAATGTTACTTTAAAAAGTATATGTCATGTTCTAATGGCTAAAGATTGCTGCCAGATTGCATCTCTTCAATGGTTTGGTTCACTTAGCACCACATTTTACATCTAGTCAGGATGTGTCCTGGGCCGCAGTTGTGCTCATGTATTCTGGGCTTTTGGAGTGAGATCAACAACTTCACACTTGACCTTAGTGGCAATCCAAAGTAAACAAAGAGAGAGGAATAAGACATGTAACATCGCCAAAAGAAGTTACCATAATTGATTACATTTCATTTATCAGGAAACTATTCCAGGACTTTGACTAATTTGAGACTCCCTGTTGTAATAGAGAATCTCTTCCTCGATGGGCTGTTATAATTCTTGCCAGTAAAACCCAGGGGCCTGCCTGCTTTTTCCTGCTTGGAGTCTAGGCTGCTTGTAACATGTAATCTTTGATAGTGAAACAGGAAAGGAGAGCCCACTCTTCAAGGTCTGGCCCCAAACTCCCTTTTTCCTTAGTTCCAACCCAAAGTGACCCCCCCTCACCTACCTGACTCCTCCATAATGCAGCAAAACAGCCAACACTCGTGTCCTGAAGTGCTCCTGGCTTCCACTGGCCACAATAAAATATCTTCCCTGTGGCCAGCTTGGCCTGAGCTTCAGAGGAATACCTCAGAGATGCACCAAGTCTAGAAAAATCACACTTAAGTCTCTTTAGCTTCTAAACATCCCTCCCAAGACAGGAAATGAAGCTGAGTGAATTATAAAGAGGAGTTTCTACTCAAGAAGCCTTCAGAAACTGCTCATATTCCTCATCCTCTGTGGCTCTACTACTCCTTGACCACTATGAGCAGAAACTCTCCAGACTTGCCTCTACTCTTTGTGCTGGCCCAGCCCACCTAGCATCTGATACAGACAATTCTGGGTACACCACTGGCCTACCCTGCTCTGCCAGGCCTTTGGAACTGTGCCTAAAATTTGATGTCCAGGGTCATCTAGGGAGACCTTGTCTCTAGAAAGATGTTTCACCTACTCCGAGAAAAGGGCTCTTTCATTACTACAGGCAAAGGGAGGCCAAGCTGATCCCAAGTTCTCCCACTAAAGAGGATCCAGGAGATGTCCTCAAGTATCAACACCCTCTCATCTCCTGAGGAGAAAGGCCCAAGATTACAGCTTTTTCTTTGCACACCTCTTCTCTCTGCCTCAGGGCGAAGCTGGCTTGTTCTTGAGTACTTTTGCATTTCAGAGACACTAACCATTCTGATTCACCATACCTGTGGGGGGCAGGCCGCCATGAGGGCAATGAGGAGCCAAACTTTAGAGCTTCATCCTACAATTCCTCTGCTGTAATAACAGCCAATATTTATTGCTAGACTCACTGTATATACTTATTAAGTACTTTTCATGCATCTCATTTAATTCTTACAACTCTTTGAGGCAGCTACTAGAATTAACCAATTTTATAGCTGGGGAAACTGGGCCTTCGGATATACACTTACGATGTGGTTGGGCTGGGATTCAAACCCAAGTAATTGGTCTCCAGAGCCCATACCCTCAGTAACTACGTTGTGCCAGGATTTCTTGTCCAGTCACCCACATGCGGATTCTTAACTGCTTTAGTCTACTTTCTTTGTGGTTCCAGCTCTCAGGACTGTCCTGAAAATGACTCCATAAATTTGGTTATCGCCTTATATCAGAAGTCTTAGTTTCCTCTTTTAGATGACAGAGCTGAGTTTTATTAATAGTATGAGCTGGTGCTACCCAATAGAAGTATAATGAGAGCCACAAAAGCAAGCCTCACATATGTAATTTTAAGTTTCTAGTGGCAATGTATTTTAACAATGTAAAAAGAAAGAGGTGGATTAATTTTAATAATATATTTTATTTAACTCATTATCCAAAATATTATCGGAGCAACATATGTATATTGATTATAAAAATTATTAATGAGATAACTTACATTCTTTTTATGTGTACCAAATCTTTAAAATCTTGTATATAGCTTATACTTACAGCACATCTTATTCTACATTGGCCAAATTTCAAGGGCTCAGTAGCTACATACAGCTACTGGCTACCATATTAGACAAGCAGATCTAAGCCATCAGTCTTCACAAGGATCCCGGCATCCTTAGACATTTCTTATTAAAGGTCTCCACTCCACCAGTGTGAGTATATAACACAGTGCCTGGCACACACTAGGAGGGCAATGCATGTGTTGCACTTTTCTTATAGCTTTTGGTTTTACTAAATCATCTTTATACTGACATCCTTTTCCTCTTATTTCGTTTGTTTGTTTTCCCTTTTTCAGGTGCTTGGAAGAGTGTTAGGTGACATCTGTAAGGCCAAAAGAGCTCATCTGTCTAGAACTAAAACTAGGTCCCTGCTCTGTAAACTCTTCACCCTGCCCTTTTGTAGTTTATCCAGAGTGCGGCTTTGGACTAACTAGGCCCACAGGCAATGGAAGGCTCTTACGGATGAAAAACATTAATATCCAGAAAATGTGTAGAACATTTTATCAAAAGAACATCTGTAAGCTATCTATTAGAGTTGGCTTCTTATCCCAGAAGTGCTATATTGCTTATGTCAAGGACACGTTTTCTTGTTCCTTGTAAATGTGTATAATTGAGGTTAAATCCCATACTACTAATGCAGTGGTTTTTAATCAGGTAGCATATCAGAATTACACATCTGAGGAGATTTCTGCCTCAAGAATCTAGCACAAATTAAAGTCACAGAACCAAGGTTACATATATTTTGATTCTGATGCTGTTTCTCCTTCCAGACCCTGCTACCACCTTCCAATCAAAAACCACCATCATTGTGATTTTTCAGATAGATGGTGTTCAAATGAGCAGCTCTGAAATGAATGCTGAGAAAATCAAAATATTCAAACTTCCGGCAGAGGCCATTCCATCTTCTTTTTGATTCTCTGCCTTTTCAAAACAGCCTCCTTTTCCAGTTAACACATATAAAAGCTGTGACTTAACTTTCTTTTCCTAATAGTCGTCATGGTCTTCTCCAATGTCAATTTCTTTCCCCCTATCTTTCAGATGTGGCATATGAGACATAATGATAACTAAGTACATACAGCAAATTAAAAGATGCAGCCCAAATTGAATGGAGGTCTCCCATATCTTATCAATTTACCCAGTAACATTGTCTTTCTCTGTAGAGGTTACTCTTTTATGCGCATAAATGAGAATTAGAACATCTCTGCCCTGCTCCTTTCAGCGGTATAGCTCTGCAATGACGCATGCTGCTGTCCATTTCTCTGGAACATTTGCCATAAATTTGCTTTTAAAAGACATTCTCTTACACTATTGTCAATGGCCCTTGCATTAAAAATGAGAAAAATATGGAAACATGCATTAAAATATTCAGAAATAAATGGCTTCTTTATTACATAAAAGCTCTCATGTGTCTCAAAGGTACTGAGAATAGAATAATTTATCGTAAATGAGATTATTATTGCTGGGAAAAGGTCTTTTTTAATGCCAGTTTTCTTGGAGATTAAACCAAACCCTAGCAGTCCACTGGGGGTGTTCATAAATGTATAAGTCAAATACTTAAAAGCTTTAAGTGGAAAATATATGCCGATGCAGCAGTCTCAGAGAAGACAGAACACATTCTGTTTGTTCTTATCTCTTGTGGGGGGCGGTCAACTAGTGTCCAGAAGAAAAACTGAAGATAATGACTTCTCTGAAACCAAGATGAAGATTTGCTGTGCTTTGGGGGTTTGAATTGCAATGTCGGAACCTCAGACTCTCGGCCTCCAGGAGCTGGGTGGTGTCCAGTATCAGGGATGCACTCTGCAAAACAAATATTGTCTTGAGAAAATTTTATCCTGTTGTCCTTTTGGGCGCATATTTCGCAAGAAGATAAATGGAGACTCAAAAGGAATACTGCAGATCTGGAGTTAAGAAAGAACAAATTGTACTTTCTGCTGTAGACAGAAAATAAGGTATTCTGGTTAATATGCACAAAAGATGTATGGCCGATTTTCAGATCTTGATCTTTCTTTGTTGAATCAGGGTCATCTTTATAAATATTAATTATTATCGTACAGCAGCTGAGCAGAGTATCAGTGATCAGAATGTCACTTAAACTAGCTTTTATGGGACATGGTTGTGATGGCGGGGAGGAAAAACAAACTTTCATACTAACTCAGGGTGTCTAGTGACGCATGCAAAGTAAAACAAAAGTGATGGGCATTCATTTTGCTACCAGTGTAACTTCCATGGAGCACTGGCATGCTGGTAATTGTAGTTCACATTCTCTGTACTTATAACGGCGTCATTACATAATACAGCATTGCGATAACAGCTTAAAGAAATCCTGTTACAGCTCTCCTTCCCTTCCCATTTTTATTTCCTTCCCAGTACCCTTTATCCCATGTCCTTTTGCAACTTCATTTCAGTTCTGCGTCCTGCTACCCCTATGGAAAGATCTCTGGAAGTGAGTACTAAAATTGTCATGATTCTCTTTTGTTTAGAAGAGCGGGGAGAGGTTTGGGCAGCCACGGTCCAGGGCTGGAAGAAAAGAGCTGGCAAGGAGGAAGTTTGCCTTAAGGACAGGCCTCCCAGGACTGATGCTTTGGCAGTTTATTCAGGTCCTTGGATGGCTACACTGGGCTTATAACAAAAGCCAACATTTATTAAGCATTTTGTGGATGCCAGGACCTGTGCATTATCTCCTTTAATCCTTACACAATGCTGCAAAGTGGTAGGCACTATTATCTCTGTTTTAAAGAGGAGGGCTAAGGCTTAGCAAGGTTAGGTTAATTTCTAAGTTCACACATCAACTGAGTGGCTGGTCCATGCTGTATCTTATTTCAGAGCTTGAACTCAGACCGCTCTGGCCCCCACCACACTATTAAACATAGCTTCCTTCTTTACCTTTATCCTCTTTGTCTCTCTCCTTTTTAAGATAATGACATCTTCAGAAAATGTGTTCATATCATCCTTATTCTTTGTAAACTCATAAAGAGCAACATGGTAGTTCCTGGACCAAGACTCATGGGACCCAAATTCTTACCTCTGTGTAGCCATCGACTCTCTGTACCATAGTGATACTGGGCCATTGGTCCTCAGTTTTCCCATCTGTAAAATGAGAGAGTTGGACTAGATGCTGTCTGAGGATGATTTGGCTTCTGACATTGGTGACTTTCCAGGGTCAAATAGGGGCTGTGTTGCGTGACTCTCTTGAGTTGTCCCCACCTGGGCTCTGAGTGCCAGGAAGATAGCATCTATGATTGCAATGACTGGATTTCTAAGCCCTAAATCAAAACACTCATTATTCAAATCA
>NW_024351073.1:2790276-2809219 GCF_902729225.1 Pteropus medius
GAGACTTAAAAGTTGCACAGAACTCTGGTGGAATGATATTTGCTGGGTGGGCTGAGAGCCAACTATTGTTCTTGTTGGTTCTCAATAGAGAAGGGAGAAGAATTTACTAACTATCCCTGGAATCTGTCAATTAGCTTGGAATTTGAGGGATTTTCCTGATGTGCTCTGTGGAGGTCATTTAATGTGGAGGCTCCCAGGTGACAATTCTTAACCCTGCAGTGGAAGGTAGGCTGGCTCAGAAGACCATTTTAGGATGGAATTCCTACCTCATTTTAATCAATCAGTCAGTGGCTCTGTGGAGCAGCTCCCACCCCAAACAGCTCTGTCTGATGCCATGGATGCCGTGGAAGCAGTTGAAGACTTGGTCTACTTAGAATGGCTTCAGCGTGATTTTCTTAAAGTGCAGTCCTCCAGCCTAGGCTCCCAGGCCCAGCTTCAGACCAAAGATCTCTTAAAATCTCTGTGGACAGTGCCCAGGATCTATGTTTTACTCAGGATCCAAGTGATACTTACAAATGCTATAGATTGACAACCACTGCCATGCAGTCTTCTAGAGGAAACATGATTTATACACACACAGAAAACAAAAAACAATTAGCACGACAAATCCCATACCTTATGAAATGACAAATAGTAAAGCAGCAGCTGGATGACCAGCTCCTGTGGAGTCACGGGTTGCTGAAGAGGCAGAGAGAAGACCTCTGAGGACCTTCTCCCTGTGAGAGCCTTTGAGACAAGATGCACCAAAGAGGCAGAGAAGAAGGTAAACAAGAAAGTGAGAGGTGGGTGCCAGTTTGAGTGTGACAGGGAAATGCATGGATGCAACAGAACTCCAACTTGTCTTGAGAAAATGAGAGAATGTGGATGGCTAATATTTGATTGAAGAGGTATTCACTTTTTAAAAAATGTTGATACTTTATAGGCTGTGGCAGATACATTAGTAAGTATTCTTTTAAAATAGCTGCTTTTATAGACCTTACACACTGGCTGTTGGGGGCTGGGGGAGGGGAGAAGAGGGCAAAGTGTTATGAAGGAAATCATTTTGTCTCACGGTAGTAAGACGTAAACAATAAAGGAGACAATTAGAAATGCCAAGAGGTGATCTCCAGAGGCTCAAACAAGAGCCATTGCATTTCAAGTTCGACCTAAATGAGTGAGGATATGAGGGGATTCACAGCGGGGCAGGGTGGTGGGGGGACTGTGGGGGTCTAAGGGAAACCAGCTAAACTTTGGGGGTTGGGGGGAAGTTACATAAAATAAACAGGAAAGAGAATGGAGTGAGAAGGCTCCCTCTTGGGGAGCTAGGCTGGGAGGGAAAGCAAGGCTTTTTGGAAGGGGCACTCAGTGCTCTTCCCATGGTTTGGCTGTGGATTAGAATTCTGAGTTTCCACCATCTTACAGACCGAATACTGTCTTCTAAGACTGCGCCCCTTGCTTCGGGCTTGGGTAGGCAGAGTATGTTGTGTTCTGTGGAGAGCCACAGTTTGCAGTCTTGGACCTGGGATCAGCCCCAGCCTCAGTTTACACAGATTCAGCTTTGGAGATCTGTGTAAATGGTGAGACACAGAGCAGCCCACAGCCCACTTGCAAGCTTTCCTTCAGGAGTTCCAGTGGCCAATTTATTTATCATTTATCTCTGGCTCCTAATTTGCAAAAGGGAGCCAAAATTTTAATTAACACAAAAGGTTAAGCAGTTGTTTGACCTTCTAGTTCTGCAGAGTGGGGAGAGGAGGAGCTGGGGAGGAGGAGGAAGGCAATATGATCCCTGCAAGCCTTTGTTTATAGGAAGCGCCTTCCACTCCCTGAGTTCCAGCCTAACTGTAAAAGACCTGAAGGGTGTGATTATCAGGCTGGTGGTAAATGGGAACACACTGTGGCTTTGTTTGGGCTTGCGGGGAGTTTTGGTGAATTTTTTGCTTTCGACCCCCCTATAAAAATATTTGGAAATTCGATGATGCTGACTCTGCATTTCTCACCTCAAGCCCACACTTTTTCTTCCTTGAATATATGTGTGTTTTTTCCTTCATCGGCCACAGACAGTTTCTCAGTAGCCCTTGCTGCCCCAGTGGGCCCGCTCCTGCTAACTTTACACAGACCAGATGTGTCTAAACAAGTCACCACTATTGCACACAGGCTAGGCTTCCCTCCTGAAAATGAACTAGATTTAGGGAATGTTGGTTCCTGGAAGCTCACAGGGATTCCTCTAAGCCAGCAGGACATGTTTATTTTATTATTTTAAAATTTTCTTTTCATTGAAAAGGGGACACTGCTCACATTCAGAGACTCACTAATTCTTTCAAGTCAATACAGTTAAGCAATGCTGGAACTGAGCGCCAAAGCAAAGCCAGTGGCCCTTGGCTAGTGCCTGGCTGTGGCAGGAGCTCTCACATTCTAATCGGTAGGGACCACCTGGACCCGCCTTACTCTCAGACTTGGGGTGCACTCAGGGGGTTACTGATTTTAAGTTTCTATTTTCAGGGATAAAAAAAAAGATAAGTATTTGAAATCTCTTGTTTAGATTTAGCTAAAACTTGGCTCTGGCTGGCACCAATTTTGGTCTTTGTCACCATGCTCATGGGATGGCTTGAGGGAATTGCTGCCCTCAGTGGACACAGACCTTCCTCCTAACTATACCCAGCAGCTTCTTCTACTGTGCTTCCCTGGAGCTGAAGCCTATGGTTCGGCGAACTCATCACCTGGCTCCACAGGATACACACGTAGGTTCCAGAGCATCCTGCTTGTGAGCTTCTTTGAAAAAGTGTGCCTTTTTAGAGCAGATCGTTTTAAAGGTACATGGACTGAGGGAAATAATGGATTGAGTTTCCTCTATTATGAACCTAGCTAAGGCTGCTACTGCCTACTAGACGTGTTCATGCATCAATATGCTCTCCTAATTTTTGTTTTGTGTTTGTCTATGATCAATTCAACCAATGTGTGTAATAAGTGACTGACTATAATATGCAAGGTGCCAGGTGCTGACAATTATCTCTTAATTTATATTTTACTTTATAATTTTCAAGGCACTTCACTATCTGTGATATCAGTCAATTCTTCCCTGTTGCCGAGCAGGTACTGATAACCTACTAGCAGAGGCAAATGATAGGTATCAGAAGTCACAGAGCCAGGAAAAGGGAGAGTGGAGGTGTGACCCATATGTTTTGACTATAAGGACAGAGTATCTTCCACTGTACCACAGCCACTTAGAGGTCAAAGCTTGAAGATCTGTTAAGAGATTCATTGTGATGGGCCATTAGAAATTGGGGACAATAAAGTTGGGAAGGAACATGGATCATGAGTCAGAGCGGAGTGTCTGCAATGGCCACTGCTCCTTCCATGTGCCTAAAGTTGATGACAGCAGCATAAAGTAGGGTTCAGACCTGGCTCAGCTACTTACTGGCTGTGCAACTTGGGCCACTTACTTAGCCTCTCTGTGCCTCAGTTTCCCATTTGTAAAATGGGAATAATAAAAGTTCTTAATTATATGATTATGAACACTAAATGAGTTATTTGTATAGTCTGGCATACTCTAAGTGCCAGATAAGTGCTGGTTAAATAAATAAAAAGCTCTCAAGCTGAACTTGGCTGACTACTGGGCATGAGGGTGTGAGTGGGGTCACAACATTCTATCAAGCATTGGCCTAGAGGGCTGCAACGAACACATGTAAGCAAATCAGCCAACATTATTGTCAGTGAGCAGGAGCTCCTCTCAAATTGGCAGTAGTTTCTGAATTAAGATTGTACTCGTGTTTTGAGAATTAGAGAAAACATTTGAAGTCTTTGCTGTATTGGGAAATCTAAGATGGGTGTGGATGCCTATGCCTAGGGGCACATGACTGTCCTGGCTGAGGAAGAACTGCTTTGTAGAATCATAAAATGCCCGTGAAGAACAGATCTTAATGATCAGCTGATTCAGTCTCCTCATAGATCCAGTCCTCTCCTCCATAGATCAGGAAATCAAGGTCTAGAGAGGGCAATCTATTTGCCTAGAGTCCCACAGTTAATATGCGCAGTTCCTCCGAACTTCTGAATTGTTCTTTTTCCTGTCCAAATTGAAGACCTATCATCCCAGTCCTTGGGAAATTGGCTGAGAATACTTGTTGTCCTAGTTTTGTGCTTATTCTAGACCCACTTCTGAAGGCTTTAATGGATTGTGGGGTTCCCCTGGAAGTTAGAGATCTGTTTATTCCTAGAGGACTGGTGACACCTCAGTGAGAGATGAGTTCTGGATCTTTCCACTCAATCCCCAATTGTCATGCTCATGAGCACTAAAGTGGTTCACTATATTCTCAGGACATCTTAGCAAAAAAGGCACAAATTCCAAAGGTATCCTGGGTGGCTTCAGAGCTTATGGATAGGCCCAGAAAGCTCACAGACCCTTGAGTTCTTGAGTCAAATAGTTCAAGACAGAGATGAATATACAACCTACTATTTTTTTTTCTTTGCCAGAGACCCCCCTACCAAACACATATACACCTGTTTAAAAAAATGGTAGCGAGGGGATGGTTGAATAGAACCTATATAATTATGAAAATGCTGGGAGAAATACCATATTCCATAACCGAGGTGGACCCAAAGAGTTGATGATAATGACTACTAATGATAATGTCATCATGAGCTAAGTACTTCTAATATCCCTGCTTTACAGATGAAGAAATCTTAAACACTTATTTGTGATTACACAACTGGAAAGTGGCAAAGTAGAGCATCCAAATGCAGGCTGATGCCCCAGCCAGGATACTCGATCTCCATGCTGTACTCCCTCTGCAGACATATGGTAGTAAATGGACCACATGCAATCTACTGTAAACATACAGAGAAGAGACCTGAGACCTTTCGCTTCAGTACAGACTGAGATGTGCAAGGCAGATGCAATTTAAAGGAAATGAAGGGCCATTTAGAATCCAAATGTAGAGGAAACACGATGCAAGAGCAAATAGCAAAAAGCGGAACAGCAGAGGGACCCTTAGGAAGAGGGGGAGAGGACAAGAAAAGCCCGGGAGTAATGTCTTCTGCAACACACCTCATCAAATAGCTCAGCAACCAGTTTTTATCTTCATAAGTTATAGCTGGCTGCAGCCAACTGTTTGCACAGTGTATGGAGTGAAATATTTTATTGCTTTATGGATGTTATAAAATGTGATTAAAGGCAGCAATGACACTTGAGTTCTGGTGAAGGAAACTGTAATATTAGGGTCTAGGCTTTATCTGAGCAAGGTTTTTTAATCAGAGAAGAAGAGTTTGTTTCCCATTCTTTTGTTGGGAAGACAACGTAAGAATGGATGGAGGATAAGGATTTTTAAAGAGTCAAGATCTTAAAAGGAGACGATAAAGGTGTTCCATTGTGGGTCAGAAGCAGAAATGGAGAGGCATTAATGGCAGCGTATGTAGGATATGCTTGGCCTGTTAAAGGAAACAGAGGTAGGGCCTGAGGTACACAGGAGAATGAGATAGAAGAAACCTTGAGCATATTAAAATGATAGTATTTCCAAAAGAGATGAGAGTGTTTTTTTCCCAGCAAAGGAAAGTTATAACAGAAGGAAATGTGAAGAATATGGAGATTCAAGATGAGATAAGGCCAAGGGTCCACTGTGGAAAGAAAGAAAAGCAAGAGACTTTGAGAATTGATATTTACAGATGAAGGGAATATTGAGTTCCAGTAACTGTGGGCTATAGGAGAAGAGCAGTTTTCACTAAAAAAAGAAAAGAAAAGAAAAGAAAAGAAAAGAAAAAAGAAAATGCAAATTAGATCTGCAAATATTGACAGTCAAGAACTATGTGGGGTGCTCAGGGCTAGAGAAGAGAATAAGCAGGGATAATGATACAAAAATGAAAAAGGTAAACACTTCCATTTTCATTAAGGATTTTATACCCTAGTGAGGGAGTGATAGCCGCCTCTCACTCTATTACATGACACAGAATGGCATATATAAAATGTGGTCACTGAAAAAGGAGTGTAGAATGGAAGTGGAGTTGCGACGGGACTTATGCTGGGGACTCAGAGTGAGTCAAGGAAGGTTTCACAGAGGAGGTGGCATTTCAGATGGATCATGAAGGATAAGGATTGTGTGAAAGAAAGGAATTCAAGATTTCATAACCTGCCTTCTTAGCCAAGATACAATGGCAGGAGAGCCCAGGGCATTTTGGTTCCGGGGCAAGTGTGGAAGCCTGGGATGGCTGGATCCAAGGCTGTTTGAAGGTCTGAAGGGAAACCAAATCACACGGCATTTGGGGACCATGCTGAAGAGTCTAGATTTTATTTTATAAACTAGCGTTTCTCAATTAGTTTTTTGCCACTACACCATTTACATACACAATATAAATTCCAGGCTTTCAGTAGGCATCTGCCCTCCTGAGGGATCATATCAGAATTGGAGAGTGGTGGACCTTTAAGGAGGAAAATGGTAGGATCAGAGCTGAGAGATGAAATAACAGGGACAGAGACTGAAAAGCAACTTGTAAGTAATTATGGTTGTCCAGGTAGAGATGATGGCTGGAACTCGCCTTGAGTGTATAGAGGTAAAATGACTTGGCTTCACTCATTTCTGCCTTTAGTGAACACCCACTATGGACCAGGCACTATATCTGTTAATGGAGATACAAACATGAAACCCCAAGACCTACGGAACATTGCTTATAGTCTATGAGGCAAGCAGACCAATGCTAAACCACGCAGGGACCATGACAGAGACAATGGAGGGACCTTTAGGAGAAGAGGTGTTTAATTACATATTGTTTCAAAAAAAGCCTTCCTGAAGTAAATAGGCATGTGCTGAGGCTTTAAAGATTCAGTAAATATTACCCAGTTGGAGAAAAGGGAACAGGACAAGGAGGTGATGGGGAGAATGGGAGAAAAAGGATACAAAGGCCAAAAATTGAAAGGAGTTGCTATATATTGTGCTACAACTCTATTAGTAAATTAGCATATGAGTCTTGGGGTCTGCATAGTGTGACCATGGCCAAGGTTGAATGAAAATTGCCATATTAAGGAATTTGGATGTTAAATGGAAAAGTGATGTAAATCAAATTTGTGTTTTAGAAAGGTTAGCCTGGCAGCAGTGTGAAGGATAGATGGAAGGGACACAATTTAGGAAGCAGACAAACAAGTTGGATGATAGTGAAGTAATGGGAGTAGCAAAGGGGACATGTAGAGAAAGCATGAATAGGAGCAGTCAGCATGAGTGGTGATCAATCACACCTTACAGAAGAGAAAGGAACCTAGGAGGAGCCCAGGTTTCTAATCTGATCATTGTAGTTGATAGTGATATAATTCACAGAGCTATAAAATGAAGTAAGACAGGTTTGGGGTAGGAGATATGGCAGGCTGGAAGTAGGAGGTAATGGGTTCTATTCTGAACCTACTGAAGAGGAATTGTCTGGGAATGATTTCTAGCAAACAGTTGGACACACAATTCTAGAGCCAAGAAGGGAAGGCTTGGCTGAAGGTCTGGAATTGGGAGTCATCCTCTTATGTTGGTGCTTGAAGCCAAAGGGGCAGATCAGATCACGCAGCGTTTTGTGAAGGGAGAAAAGGGTCAAAGACAAACATATGGGCAACAATCACATTTCAGGAATGGGCAGAAGAAGAGGTAACTTTGAAGGAGACCAAGGAGTAATATGAGGCATAGGGAAAAATAACAGGACAGAGTGCTGCCTAGAAAAGGAAAGACTTTCCAATAAGAAGGGAGTGGTTTACATTGCCAGGATTAGGCAAGAAGCTCGAGACAAACAAGAGTAGGCTCAGCCAAGCCCTCCAATGTGCGGGACTCTAGATAGCAGCAGCAAAGAAACGAAACATATTCATATATTGTGAATACTGTATGAGGGTGAAAACAAAAATAATAAAGAAAAGGAAGATGTGATATTGTGATTTATAATAAGAAATATATTTTTGGTCTTTGTCCCATTTCTGGCACAGAATTCCTAAAATCTTTGGAATTTCCTAACAGCAACAAAGGTGTCTTGATAGTCATAACAAACCCCTTCCAATCATACCTGCATTTATGTAATCTGGTGACTTTTGGAAAGCACCTAAGGCTGGTTGCCAGGGAAACCAACTATGTGATTGAGGGTTGGAACTCTCAATCCCACCCCCAGACCTGGGAGTGTGGTGGGGGAGAGGGGTTGGAGGTTGAATCAAACACCAATGATTTAATCAATTGTGCCTGTGTAAAGAAGCTGCCATTAAAACCCAAAGGGACTGAGTTCGAAAAGATTCCAGGTTGGTGAACCAGAATACGTCCGTGTGCCTGTGCTAAGCCCAGACTCCACAGAGACAGAAGCTCCTTTTTTCAGGACCTTGTCCTCTGCATCTCTTCATCTGACTGTGGATTTGTATCCTTTAATATCCTTTGTAATAAACTCGTAATCTAATGAGTATATGGGTTTCCTGAGTTTTGCAAGCCACTCTAGCAAATTAATCAAACCCAAGGAGGAGGTCTTAGAACCTCTGATTTATAATCATCAGTTTGTCGGAAGCACAGGTGACAACCTAGACTTGGAATTGGCATCTGAAGTTGGGGGAGGGGGACAATCTTGTGGGGTTGAGCCCTTAATTTGTGGAATCTGGTGCTATCTGCAGGCAAGTAGTGTCAGAATTGGGTTGAATTGTAGCATACTCAGCTGGTGTCAGAAAATTGCTTGGTGGTGTGGGGGAAAAAATCCACATGTTGGAATTGGTGATCAGAGTCTTAGAAGGCAAGTTTAATCGCCTAGGAAATAACACACTATGAGACAGAGGAAAATGCTATAAAAACAAGACAACATTCTATAAGAGTTGTTATAAAATCCAAATGCACCATCGAGATATTCATATTCCCTTCCCAGGGGCAGCGGGGATGGGCAAGAGGTAAAGGAAGGAAGACTCTTCTTCAATGAAATGACACATTAGCATGATCGATGGGAATTTTGGAAGCTGATGCTTAAAAGAAAGAATGTTATATAACTTATGGAAACAAAAACGGTCTAAGACCACAATACAATTTGCAGGCATTTTAATGACTATTTAAAACTATGTATAATATCACTTCCAAAAAATTTAGTAGAAAGGGTTTTTAAGAATAAATGATGGCTGCTAACATTACAAAAAGAGAGGCAATAATGATGTACCTCCTAAAGACTGTACACCACACTGTCTGTAAAGTATTCGCAAAGACAAAAAAAGTGGAACCTGAATCCAAATGGCACCTCTAGATCCGACCTTCAGTTTACTAGAAATGAGGGGACAAAGGAACATCTTATACAATAGCATGGAAATAAAATTAACAAAATCCAGACAGTGGGAAACTGCAGGGTAAGCAACCTGGTGTCTTCAATAAATAAATTACAAAAACAAAAGAAAAGAGAAAGGGGGCTATAGACTGTGAAACTTGAGACACATCAACCAAATGCTATGGATGGAACTTTTTGGATCCTGATTTCAATAAAGCAATTATAGAAACAATGTGATAAAACAACTGAGGGAAATTCGAACACTACTAATTGGATATTTTATGATATTAAGGAATTATTTCAAATGCTTTTACATGTAATTTGTCAAAGAATCCTTATCATTTATATATATTTATATAACATATATGTATATATACTAAAATATTTATGGATGAAATGACATAATCTGGGATTTGCTTCAAAATAATTTAATGAAAGTGGGATAGAAATGTGTAAATGCTATAAATAAAACAGATTTGATCCTGAGTTGGTAAGTGTTGAAACTGTATGTTGGGTTCATAAGGATTCAGTATACTAGTCTCTCTATTTTATGTATGTTTGAAAATTAACATAATGAAGGATTTTAAAAAGTCAAAGAATAAATGTGAACATACCCATGACTTTCTTTCAGAACTGTGAAAAGACTCAAATGAGTTTAAAGTGTTATTATTTCAAAATTATCATTATTTCCTTTCGATGTTGAATCTCTTCTGGATTTAAATGTCCTTAATTAAACGGCTTCCACCAATTCTTAAAAGTAAGATTGCTGCTGGCCACTATCACACGATGAAATGTGTGAAGGGGGTGTGTGTGTGTGTGTGTGTGTGTGTGTGTGTGTGTGTGTGTGATGTAATTATAACAAAAAAGGAAGTGTTCTCATAAAATATGTGAGTCTGCAAAAACAGAATAAATAGGACAGCTATCTGAAGACTTTAGGGAGCTTATCAAACGTGTCATGATTACTCCTTTGGAGGCCCCTTAGTTTCCTCATCTACAGAAGTCTTCCAAGTATCAGGCACTTTTCTGGGTTCTGAGGATGTAACAGGAGAGCAGAGAGACAAAATCCCTCCCTCTTGGAGCTGACATTCAAGTGGAAAACCATATCTAAACTCACGAAATGGTTGTGCAGATCCGACCCAATCATGTGCAAAGAATTTGACAATTGCACACACTCTTTCAATGTCTGGTATTGTCGTAGTGAGATGCCAGAGGTAGGAGTAAGAAATTGATTTGAGATATCTAAAAAATGTCTGGCGGAACCCAGAGAAATGTGTAGTGTGGACAAATGTAAATTGCTTTTGTTTCTGTTGAGTTTTCCTCTGGGTCAAATTCCTAGAAAAAGTTTCTTAAAACTTTTTCATGGCTAAAGAACTTATTTTAAATGTCTGCATTTGGCACTATACACTCTCTAGAGGTAATGAGAAATGTGAATTTAATGAGTATCATATTAGAATTAATGCAGTTCAGTCTTCAAATAGTCAACCTGGCTTGAGTTAACCTAACCATAAAATTACTTTTCTGAATCAAATGCTCTTCTGACATCCAAATATGTTAAGCCCAATTTGTTTTCCTTCATTTCCAAATTTTAAAGTTCTGTCCAAAAGAATTAGCAAATTTTCTTGGACTCATTTTCTCTTTTTAAATCCCCAAAGTAACTTATTTCTTAACTGCATTTATTGGATCTTCCTATTCACTTGCAAGTTTGCTACCTGACAACGTTTAAAAGGTCAGCTACTTCTACTTGAGAAATTACTGCCTCAGTGAACTTACTAAAAAATACCCTAGTGACTTGAAAGAGTTAAAATAGGTTTTGAAAACAGCATAATTTCCAAACAGAGAATAGCTTATGTGCTAGGAGACTGTGTCAAAAAATAAATAGTGGTAAATTCATACAAAATAACTGTCCAGATGACTAAAACCGGAATATAATATATGGAGAGAATGTAACATGCTGAAGCCAAAATGTAAGAGGATGTATTAACGAGGCCTGCAAATTAGACAGCTCCATATAACTTAAGCTTTCAGACCCTCTGCAAATGAGTAGCTGAAAATGATGATTCATAACTCCTATGTTCTATCCTGTGCTTGTCTGTAGTTTCATGTTTAGCATTGTTCCTTGGGATGCTGGTTTTATTTTTTTTTTTTGCTAAAAGATCCAAGTTTGAAATATTCGTTTTACTCCATTTGTTCTTGCTAAAGCACATATTGCAGGTTTGTAAACTGTGCTTCTGTTTATAGGATTCTTCTAAAAAAGAAAAGAAAAGCTTAAGGCTTTCTATTTTGATTAAGCAGTAAGCAAATGAAATTACTTGCTAAACCTGGCTACCTGGCATGAAATGTAAGGCTCATATATTTCAAACACAGAGTAGGAATACAAAATGATTCTTAAATATAAATCTCCCCGAACTTATAACCCAAAGGAATGTTGTCTCTTCTCAGCACGATCTCTTTGGGAGGTCATATATTACTCTAATTGCGTTGTTTTTTCCTCTAAACATTTGGAACTCTTGTGGAATTGTTTTTGGAGCCTGCAAAGCATCTTTCTGAGAGTCCTGCTCTGTGCCAAGTCATCATTTGGGGTGGAGTGGGGGATGGGAATCATGGAAAGCAGTGGATTTAATGATTTTTGGAAAGAACCAAAAGTCATCCAGAGGCCAATATGGTAAATGGTGTGAGTATAATCATTTGGGGTTAAAAAAGAAAAAGAAAAAAGGCTGTTTATAAAGTGCGGAGCCTGGCTCTGTTATTTGGCCCATAAACTCTGGGTCTTTGGAGGCAGTCCTCAAAGAGGCATTCCCGCCCAGCTTTGGCCCGTGACTGGCATTCTTGGAATAAATGTATAGTCTCCTAAAGTGGCTGCTTATGAAGTAGCACTTCAAACACTCATTTTCTTATATAAAACACGAGTGATTTTTTTTTTTTTTTTTTTTTTGCATAAACTAGTAAGTTCATGTGTAGAGAAGAGCCATCACTTACTAAGAATCTCGAATCAAGATAAAGACTGTCAGGTAAATATTCTTTCTCCATAACACTGAGGAAAGAAAAGAACTTGCTGTGAAGTGTTGGTGGTTGTTTCCCCATAAATATCAGGATTCGGGCTATTGTTTATGTACCTACTGTATATGCCCTAGTATAAGGCAATACCAAATATGAAAACTTCTATTTTCCCATAAACTTTCCCCTTCCTCTCATCGAAAATTTTAGACATAGCTAAAAATCACTTATTTACTTATAAATACTTCATTTATTTTGTTATGTATGTATTTAAATCATTTTACAAACATAGTACTGATGTATCAATATTTTATATATTATTTTACATTTCACATAAAGAAATATTACTGTGGTCATATTTTTCCACTACCATATTTAAATTTTTTCCCAAGCCACAGCACAGCATTATGACAGTTGTTTCCTTATTCCTGCAGTTCCATATTCTCAACATCCACTTACTGTAATACTTTAAAAAGTAATATTTTAAAAGCTTGTTCACATCAACACCCACTCTTGCAACTGTGAGGCCATTCACCCAAGTGAAAAAATAATTGTGTATTGAAGTTCACCAGTTCCACTTACAAACATCAGAATCTTGCATTGATTACCAATGTTTCAGGATAATGTGTCTTCTCTGGAAAGAACTGTGTTTTTTAAAATAAAATAATAATGAGAACATCCTGAATATAAGATGATTCCTTTTCCAAGGAATAATTTTGGGGGAAGCCTTGCTTGGCATTTAAATTAATGCCAAGAGTTAATGATTTGCTCTCTGTTACCCCACAAAGATTGAATATCTGTCAAAGTTTTCGTTTCTCTTGAAAGGGTAAAAATGGATTACCAGAAATAATCAGAATTTTCAGGAAGATATTTGCTAGAAAGACAGTGTATCAGATAGAAAACAAAGTACTGTTGATTTTTCTCTTGGCATACAGTAGAGGAAAAACAAAATACAGTACAATTGTTTGCCCCTAGAGGTGGGAACATATGCACTGGATTATAAAGCAAGTACTAAAAAGCTGTACATTTTTTTGTGAGTGAAAAATAATAGAAAATAACTGAAGGAGAGAAGGAGGAGAAAAGTAAGCAAAAAAAGCAGGAGTCTGTTTAGTTAAATAATAACACCATTCATGCCAGAGCATCATCAAGATTCTGGCTCTAGGCTTTTAAGCGTTGAGTTCTTATAAACCATCCTGTTTTGGTGTTAACCCCCATATAAACTCTTGCTATGGTATTTAACATTGTGGCTGAAGCTGATGTTCTAATCCTGGTTGGAATCCCAGCTTTTGTATGGCTCTGATGGCTCTTTTCATGTGTTTAAAATGGTTCATGTTATTGACACCTTTGCAGGGACAGCAACGTTCCAGTAAAATGGCAGGCTTCTTACTGTCAGCAGAAGCATCCACCCTCTACATTTGATTTTTGAAACAAAGAAATAAAGACATTCTTCTGGAAGAGGAGTGGAGAGCCCTGGTTTTAAATTTGTCTTCCTTTGCTGGGTCTCAAAACGATGGCCTTCAGTGTATATCCACAGCCTGCTGACCTGACTTAGTATATACCCTGATACATAATAACCTGATTCCTAATTTCCCCTTCCTAACTCTATAGGCATGTTTTCTCCTAATTTTGGACTATCATTGGCTTGATTTGGAAGTTGCATCATATCTTCTCAAAGAGCTGATATGGACAAATAGCCTTTTCTATTTTCTGTATTTTTTTTTTTAGTCCCTCCACAGTGCTCCACTGGCCAGAAGTATCTGTGCCATGTGGATTTAAACATGTCATGAATAGAAATTCCTCTTAGTCCAAAAAAATGAGTTTGTATGTATCTTTTCGAGGAAGCCCAAGGAGGCAACGAGTGGTAGTGGATAAAACTGGATGACAAATGAGTTGAGCTGACATCTCATTTCTGTTCTATCGTTTATCTCCAGACTGTGGGCAAGTACATAATTCCTCTGGTTATCCAGTCTCACAATAATGAAACAAGAGTTGCCTGGTTCATATCTCAGGTTTTGTCAAGTTCTAACATTCTGTGTTTCCAAATAATGGCGACTGCTAAGTACTGAGCACTTACTCTGAACCAGACACTATGCAGGGACTGGCATGGATGAGCTCTTTTAGTCCACCAGTCAAACCTGGCAGATGGACACCATTTTTTACAGGTGAAGACATTGAGGCTTAAGAGTTAAATGACTGTCCAAGGGAAGACATCTTTTCTTTCATTGGGCCCTAGGTATCGGTTTATTTTTTTCAGGCTTTACTGAAATATAATAGACAGTTGCTCGTGTTTACATCGTACAATTCAATGATTTCTTTTTCAATATAGTTGGCATATAATAATATACCAGTTTCAGTTGTACAGCATAGTGATCAGAGATCCACATAACTTGCAAAGTGATCACCCCACTAAATCTAGTACCCCTCTTCCCCCTTACATATTTATTACAACATTATTAACCATCTTCTCCAAGCTTTTTTTTTCTGAAGGAGTGAGACGGGTTTCAGAACGCCAAGACAGAGATTGGCCAGATGGATTTTCAACACACCTTTCATTTCCTTCTCCTTTCTTCCCTTTGTCTTTCTTAGACCTCAGGTGGGCAGAATTGAATTATTAAAACTCTTCTCTTTACGATCCATTACCAACATCAGTCCATGTAAGACCCTTCTTATTATTTTTATACTTTCCCACCTTCATCTCCCATATCACTCCCTTCCTCTGTGTGCACTCACTACAATGTACTTAATCTGTCTCTGCAGTCCATTGTCTCCATGTTTATTTAGATATGTATATCCTTAAAAAATAATGTTATTTTGTATCAGTGTTTTTGATTTACATAAATGCTCTTAAACTTTGAATCTCATTCTTTTTTATTCCTTTTTCACTCAACACTTTGTTTTGAGATCCATTCACGTTGCTATGTGTAAATCTTGTTCATTATGTCTGATAGCCACACAGAATTCCATCACATTATGTCACACGTTTTCATCAATTTTCCTTATCAATGGACATTTAGATTACTTCCAAATCCTTGCTACCACAAACAACCTGGCCTGAGCATCTTCTTTGTATGCGCATAGATGACAGTTTCTTTGAATAACATACTCAAGAGTAGGATTTTAGGGCCATTGTGTGTATGCATTCTTAATTTCAATAAGTAATTCTAGGTTCCCTCCTAGAATGATTGCGTGGCTTTGCAACTACTCCAGTAGTGGATTAGGATTTCTGTTTTCCTATATTCTCACCAGCACTTGCTATTTTCTGGCCTTCTAATTTTTGTGGATCTCTATGTATTCAGTTGTATATCATTTTTGTTTTAATTTACATTCATCTGATTACTAGTGAGGTAGAATATTCTTTATAAAATTATTAGTCTTTTGGGTTTTCTCCATGTGATTTGTCTATTTATACCTTTGCTCATTTTTTTTTCTTATTGTGTTCTCTAACTTGACTGGCTTTTATAATTATGGCTTTCTAATTTGTCTTATTACATGATAGAGTTGGTCATTCTCCCCACATTCTCTGCTTTGAACTTCATTTTCAGTATTGACTTCACTGGTCATATTTTAAATTATTTAATTATTTTCATGTTTTAACTGTTGTTATTATTTTCTCACAGTGCACTGCTTTTGTTAGCTTTATCAATAATATGTCCTAATATCTAGTATGTCTTCTTTTTTTGTTTTGCCTTAACATTTAAGAATTCCTGGTTTGTTTGTTTTTTCACATAAATTCTAGAATCTATTTTGTGTTTTAAAAATCCTCCTGGGATTTTGATTGTAATTGTATTGAATTTAGAGATTAATCAAGGAAAAATGAACTCTATATGATATTAAAGCAAGCTATTAATCTATATGGTATTTAATGTTCCATTTTTTTTAGAGTTTCTGTTATGTGCTTTAATAATTTAAAATTTATTCTTTATAATGATCTGCATTTTCTTTGGTTAATGTTTATATACTTAATAGTTTTGTTGCTACTATGAATGTTATATTCTATTTTCTATTGGATTATTGTTTGTTTATAGGAACATTATTGAGTTTCATATATCATTTTTATATCTAACAAACTAGACGAACTCCCATTTAATTTTAGTAGTTTACTGGTTTTCTTAGGTTTCTCATGATTTGATCATAGTATTGTAACTGCAAATAATAACAATTTGGTCTCCTTTCTTCCTGGTCTTAATGCATTAGCCAGGACTTCCTGTACTCTGTTAAAGAGTGGCAGTGATATCAAGGCATTCTTGTCTCCTTAACTTTAAAGGAAATTGCATCAGAATTTTTAAAATTCAGTTTGATAATTGCAGTAGATCATTGGTAGACAGACTTTATCAGATTAAAGAAATTCCCTTCTATTCCTAGTTTTTATTTAAAAAACATAGATGTTGAATTTTATCCAATGCTTTTCATGCATTTGTGGAGATAATCATGTAATTTTGCTCCTTTAGTTTTTTAATGTAATAAATTATTTTAATAGTTCTATATTTTCTGTCTTAAACCATTTTTCTTAAATGAGCCCTATTTGATCATGCTTTATATTTTAAATTCATTATTGAATTCTTATAGCTGGTCTTTTAATTAGGATTTTGATGTTCATGTTCATAAGTGAAACTCATCTGTAGACAATTTTGTCTTCTTAAACTAGATGTGGTGTTAAGACAAGCCTCACAAAGTAAGTTAGACTATCCTTTTTTTCTTATCTCTGTGACAACTTGTAGAAGACAAAGAGATTCAGTGTAATAGCCCTTCTCCCAGTTTTTTCCACAAGGATAAGTTACAAGCATCATCAGAACAAAAACATTGACTCCTCTCTCTTTCGTACCCACATTTGATTTCTGAGCAAATCATACTGGCAGTACCTTCACAATACATCTCAGATCCAGCAACATCTCTCTGCCACCACTTCATTGTCATCTATGTGAGATGATGAGCATGTCTGGATGATAACACACTCCCCTTTATCTGGTCTTCTTATTTTTATTTTCACCTCCTTATAGTTCATTCTCAATACTAACCAGCATCCATTGAAAGCATAAATCAACTCATGTGACTCTGTAATAATCTCTCCTATTCACCCCATTGGTGAGGGAGAGATTCCCACCTAATGATCAAACACATGACACCCAATACTAGATGGATGAGATTGACAACAGTCTATTAGTCATATAAACTCACAGTCAAGGGGAAGAGTACGCTGCACACCATGCATGGCCACATGGGAGTTGCAGTCAGGAGCAGAGTGAACAACCAGGGGTAGTGGGAGGCAGGCTTTGTGGTATCAAGAGAGTGTGATGCCCTCTGGTTTCCACAGAAGGATATGATTGGTCATTTGAATAATTGAGGGGTAAGCAGAAACTGCACTTTGTTCATTTGATAAGAGGGTTGTTTGGCTAGGAGATCTCTTCTGCAGGAGGGGAGTGAGGAAGGGAACATGTGGGCAGGCCATTTGAGGTCTACTTCTTTCTTCCAGATGTCAATGCAGGACATAATATTGGGCTTTAATTTTAGGCCTCACACCACAGGCTTCCTGGTGAAAACTTTCCAATAGCAACTACAA
The DNA here is from genome assembly GCF_902729225.1 of Pteropus medius. NCBI lineage: Eukaryota > Metazoa > Chordata > Mammalia > Chiroptera > Pteropodidae > Pteropus > Pteropus medius. The sequence goes on from NW_024351073.1 coordinate 2,808,035, forward strand.
GGCCCTTCTTGATCTACAACTGGCTACCTCCCTGCCCTTATTTCCTATACTCTCCCTTCCTCCAAATACTCTACTCCAGCCACTGTGGCCTGCTTGTTCTTACTCAAACCATTAAACATGTTTTTACCTCAGGCCTTAAGCTCTTGCTTTTTCTTCTACTTGAACTCTCTTTTCTCAAATATCTCCATGGCTTCTTTTTTTAAAATTTCTTTCAGGTCTCTGCTCACTTCCTCGATATATAATAAAAAGCATTATTTTGCATTCTTTTAAACTTTAGATGGTATCCTGCTATATATTGCTTTTCTTCATCATTATTATATTTTTACAATTCATCCAGATTGCCACATTTATCCCTGTATCATTCATTTTATCTACTGTATTTATACTCTTTTATGAATGCAACAACATACATTCATCTCATATCCATCTCAAATCCCAAGATGTTTGAGTTGTTTCCAAGCTTTTTCTGTTACAGATAATGCTTCAATGAATAGTCTTGTCAGGTCTCCTTGTGAACATGTATGAGATTTTTTTCTAGGGTATATATGAACATGTGGAATTGTTGGCGAAAGGGTACCAGGGACTTGCTGGGAGCTGGTCTCCAGAGGTGGGGCTGAGAGAATTGTATATAGTCTTCTTCCTGCTGAATAGCACAGAAACTACTAAAGAGCTAAAAGACCCTGAAATCTAAATTCATGACCCTGACATGAATAAATGCTGACAGTTGTCTTCATGGTTCACTGAAGGAACTTCTGACTGTGAGAGGAGTCATTGTTCCTGGATGCTATCACTTAGGGCCACCCTCTATGAAGCATCTGTTGCCATTGAGGGAACTGTGGCAAGATGCGTTCACTGGCAGAAGTAGCTGCTATGACATATTGTTAGGCTGACAGTGGGGAGGTTCTTAATTCTTTAAGATATTGGACTTTCTCCCTCAGCCTTAAATAAATCACTCTTTACCTACAGGGAAGAATAGAGAGACTTGGTCTTTGTCAATAATTCTCCTTGAGTTGAGAGAATAACAATATCCCCATGGGACTCCTTGGAAAGAGTCAGATGCCTAGAAACTATGAAAAGAAACTCAAAACAGATTGAGAGATCCTGAAATAGAGCCCAGCTTTCAGATTTCTGATGGAGGGTGTGGCCCAGGAAAAATGGCATATGCATCTATTTACTCTCTCCTTC